>NC_081148.1:13104563-13404563 GCF_958295425.1 Solea solea
TGCGCAAACAAAACGCACCAAGGCATCTTTTCTGCGGGAACTGGGTCGACTTTTACTAGAACCCAAGTCACGTACTGCTGATGAAGTTGACTAAAAAGTAAAAAGAAAAGAACGACAGTAGCAAATATTAGGATAAATCAGCAATCAAGTTAAGTAAGTTATGACCTAAAATGTGAGCTGAATCCATTACTCCAGCAAGTGCTTCTCAAACAAGAACAATGGCAATCACACATCAGTGTGCCCCTATGTGAGCAGTTAATAAAACTGGTAGGGGTGTATTATATACGCACCCTGTAGCTGCGGACTGACATGACATCATCATCCAGCCCCTGTTAAATGTGGAAACATGGAGTCATAGCACAAAAGCAGACAGAAAGAGACATGGGTGGTGAGAGATAAAACTGCAAGATGTAAGAAAAAGAAGAGGAAATACAGGCAAAGAGGAAGTGTGTGAGGGAGATACAGACCCGTCGATGGCGACTGCTGGACCTACTACTACTACTAGAGGTTTTGGCTTTTTCTGCGTCAGCCTGGGATCAGAGAGGAAAGTTGGTAAAAACTATAGTGAGAGTAGAGAGGCTCAATCACAGACGTGAATAAGGTCCCTGCAGTGTTTTAAAGTGGTGATGCAAAGCCCAAACCATGCTATACAGTGTCCATCAACACGTTTCCTCATAAACATACACTCTCTTTAAACAGTAGCAAGATTAATTATATACAGAAAGAGCTGACATTCTGCACATTTTTGTCTCATCTGTTCCTTCTAACAGAGCACACACTACTAAATACATCAACACACGTATGAAGGAAGTCCATAAACATTCAAAAATATCCACAATTTCTGAGGTAGCTGGAGGCCAAAGGGGTTTATGGCTGAACATCCAAACGACACTTTTGCATGCAGACTCAGCTATTCTAAATAAAGTCAAAGGCCAAAGCCTAGCCTACAGACACACGCAGTCACAGATGTGGGTGTCTCCAAAGCAAATACGCTGCTAAGGCATTTATCCACAGTGAGGTACAGTGCAGTCTGTGAGTCAAGTATATCTAAACTGTCAGGGTTGACTGGCACTCAGACACACAACAGGCTGTTAGTGGACTGTGAGGCTGCAGCACTCTCTTGCTTGCCTACCATCCACTGGTGGATCTGACCCCATTTTCTGCTGCTACTGCCAGATGAGTGGTAAGAAAGCTGGATAGAGGGAGGAAGTGCCAGGAAAAACATACAATCATATTTCACTCAATACTATGAAAATGAAAAAAAAAGGATAGACTTTCACGACAGGAATAGACATTTTGGTCTGTGGATATCTGTGGACATGCAGCACTTTTTTTTTCCTTTTTATGTGGGTATTGGTTTGTGTTTGAACTGTCAAATCAATGTAAAAAAAAAAAAAAAAAGAAAAAATTATTTTTAGATGTAAAGCCCAACAGCTCATCCATACCAGTGACTATGAATGCAGATGAAGAGCTTCAAAAATCAACTCAGATTTTGTAATATTTGGTCAGATGATGAGGCAAGAGAAGGCAAGTTTCCATGTTCTACAGTTGACCTTAGTTGAGAGCAGCGTTTTTGAGGCATTCCTGTTGCTCCCTTTGAATAAAAAGGTGTTTTTGCCAGCCAGGTGCAGCCAGGTTATGTTGTGTATACCTCTTTCTGCTGTCGTTCAAGTTCCCTCATTCGAATATCCCTGGCCTCCGCCCGAGCTGCCCTCTTCGCTGCCAGCCTTGCCTCCGCCTGTGTGATACATGAACACACTAATCAGCCATGTTTGAAAACTGATTAAAGAATTACAAAACATCAAAGAATATAGTTCATGAATACATGTGGGTACTAAAGTCATCCACTTCCTGTAAGCGAGAGAAACACTGGAAAATTACGACATTTCTTTGAAGAATCTTAAGTGTCACTGTCGAGACCTCTGAGACCAGATTCTTCCCATAGCAGGAACAATATTGTCTAAAAATATGAACCGTTTCATTTTCTCAAATGTACAAGCTACTTTAGAGACAGTAAAGCACAGAATCAAAGTAATGTGTCATGTTTATGTAATATATTATATCCTTGTACCAAAAACATAGCACAGTTATTCTGGTATCGCTGTATATGTTGATTAATAATAAGAAACTGCAGTATGCTGATGATACAGATACACTTGGCAGGTTATTACAGTATGTGCTCTTACGTAAAACTAAAAACCTTACTTTTGTCATTGTCAAATGCGGTCACACAAAGCAGAACAAGCATGACTGAAGGAGCGGAAGACACAGATACATAGTGCTAGTACAGCAAAACGGCTGCCAATGGTTGGAGTATGGGTGAAAACAAAAAGCAGCAACTGCGAAAAATTTCAAAAGTTCAATTACTACGAAAAAATCCCTGGATGTTCAGCCGTTTGACAGGATATATGCCTCTAGCAACAAGTTAGCAGAGGGGTGGGGGTGGTTACCAGCTGGGTTACCAGCAGTGTTTTGGTAATTACTCAGAATTCCCAAGGGGGCGCGACATCATTTCTGCATTGGAGTTTTGAATACAAAAAATACAATTACAAACATTTTAATTTTAATTAAGGAAAAAAAATCTCCTATGGCAGAAAAGGGAGAGTCAAGCAATTTCCTAGAACATGGACCGGAGCTTATTTTACAGAGTACCTCAACAGAGAGTGAGCTAATTTAGGACCTTACACAGGTGGCTATGTAGCCGGTCCTACTAATTACATACTAAGCATGCTTGAAGACACAACATGCAAAAGAATGCCACACTTGCTTACTAAGCCCAGCCCTTTATCTCTGACTAAAAGACAGTCCATAAATACTGTGCAAGCTGTGTACAGTGTCTCACTGCAGACAAACAGTCAGCATTCCAGCAATTTCTTATCTGCTCTGCCAGAGTACAGGGCGTGTGAGTATAGGCCATTACTGGTTCAATAATAGCCTGGGGTGAACACTCACTGAATAATATTAATGCTAAACAACCACTTTTACCCCTACAAGTTGTGTACAAGTATTTCATCATGCTAATATTACAAACTGTCACATAAAAACTGAAAACAATACATGTGCCACAGGTTTGGGTTGACTTCAACAGTACGAAGACAAAGTTACCCGTGTCCAGGTGAACAGATAACTGTTGTAATTAAACAGGAGTGTAATACTATATAATATACTATATTGTATAATGTAATATATAATATTGATACGCTCTAGGTAAAGTTAAGGTGACAACTGAAAATAACTTGATGACATCTCCCGAACAAAAAATATTGTTTGCAGAGCCACTGTCTCTATTTATTTCATTATCATTGATGGTTATGGTTAATGCCATACCATCTGAGGCATTTTAAAATGTTTCTCGTTTCCTGTGACTGTTCTGGGTAATTATTCTAGAGACAAATGGTTTGTACAAGTTGTAAATGCACAAATGGAACAGACAAATCAGAAAGCAGAAGAGATGGCTGCCCTGTGCTCTGCACCTGTTGAGCTGTCTGACAGTATGACCTGCTCTGCACAGCAGCTCAACTGAGCTCTCTGTCTCTGTCCTATCTATAGCCTGTCCCATCTGGCCCAAACTCTCTGACAGCCACATCATGGGGCTGGGAGAGTAACCTGAGTGGTTCACCATCAAACACACCTCCAGAATTATGAATAGAGGTAGAACTATTAATCTGTCAGCCAATTAATTTGTTCAATTTAGCCAGTTTTTAAAAATAATCGCCATCAGCCAATAATTATTAAATGAATGAACTGATGATGACATTTTTATTCCATGTATTTAATATTTAGTTTAAACCTAATTGCCCTGTAGTGCAGACACAAATATGTGAATGGAGAGACATATCTAAAGTGTCATTCAATAAATCTTTAAGTTAAGAAACTTTGTGTACCATTTTTTTTTTTGACAGTTATATTTCATCTGATTGCTCCAGCTCCCCCACAACCCTCATGTGGAGGATAAAGCAATAGAAAATAAATAATAAAATGTTTTACATTAAATGGAAAGTGCAAATAATACTATAAATGTTGCTTTCAACAGAAATCAAAATATTCCTGAAAATAGGAATAGGAAAATAACTTCCTCCTCAACATTGGTATATTTGTTATGATTAAGTGGTCAGACATAACACAGGGCCTCTTACAAACTTAACATTACATCAGGATTGTCTGTGAAAACGATGACAGCACAGTGTTTTATGTGGTTCCTATGAAATTTCACGACAACACAATTCAACAGCTGCTAAATATCTTGCATCATTGGCTTATTAAGTTAGATCAAACAGACAGTCCTGGTTTCAGAATGCACTTTGTTCTCTGCCGTCTAAACAATGGAAAGAGAAAGTGTGACACTTCCCATTGTAATAGTCATCTCTAAAATCATATGGACTATGAACTACAACTTCCACACAACCACACTCCCTCTGTACAATGAGTACAGTCATCGATCGGCCAGTTCTAGCTCCATTAGCTGCTTTAGATCCTAATCTGATACACAACAGGTTTGAGATGATCATCTGATTCAACCACTTGGCCACTGTCAGATTTGTAAAGCAAGCTATTGGAATTCAAAAGGACTGACTGCCGAGTAATGTAAGAGGCTGGTGACGGTGCAGGCTCAAATTCAGAGTCATTCTCAGCAGCGGTCTGTGCCAAGCACGAGCAGGGACGTTTTCACTTTTCTGATCCAGGCACACACAACACAAAGCAGAGGCTACAGTGTTATGGAGACTTGTTTTGGGAGGTTGGTGATGTGCAACAAGTTACACTCTGAACTCCCCGCACAGTTAATCTAATCTTTAGTTTGCTCCATAAAGAGATTCAGATGTAGGACCTCACTGGGAGGGTCAGATGACTCATGTTTCTGTGATCGGCCAGCATGACTATAAAGAGAGCAAATGGAGCCTTGTGCTCAGTGCCCAAGAATGAGGCACTGCACAGCTTTCAAACAGCGCATGAGGTTATTCATAAAGCATGCCAAGGCAAATATGAATGGAAGGTTGATTTATTCAGCTTTACAATCCCACCTGTGAAAGTAAGAAATAATTTGACTTGTTCAGAATAATTTCAGAAATGTTCCACACAATGTGGATATATTATTACAAGCCAAACCTAAAAAGCTTTTAAATAGCAGAAATTAACTCTGCATTTCTGCAATTTTAGCCACCCCATTCCTGAAAGAAAAAAAGGCAAAAGAATGGCAGCACTACTGTGGAACAAAATGGAATAATCCTGTGGCAAGTTGTTACAAGCCAGGCAGCTTCTCTCCTGTCTGTGTTTTTCCCCCCAAACAAAAACACTCTAGTCAAGCTCTCTGTGGTCCAAACCAGCTGTCTCTCTCTGCCTGGACTGAAACTCTGACTTGTAAAACCTGAATATCCACATATATGTATATGTTTCAGAGGTCTGTTTACTGACAAAACTTTGACCATTGTGCCCAAAAGCATAATAATTAGTTGCATAATAGATTCAGTACACCTTCCTGCCTTGTGTTGACTAAACAACTGGGTGTCAAATAGAGTTTTGTTAAGTTAAGTCTAAATCTAGTCCTAGTCAAAATGTGACATTGTCAAACCAGTCTTAGAGATGCTGGAGAATAAACAGGAACATCTCAGTCAGATAACATTTAAAGTGATTTTTTGTTCACTAGAACAAGCTTGCTGATCTTTCAGCGTCTTTATCTGGAATATTTTGTAGTTTCTTTGCGCATATATCAAAAAACAATTAAAATCATTTTGGTTGGTGGAGAAAAGAAGACATTTAAGAACATTCTTACTTTAAGGTTTGGGAAACACCAATTGACATTTTATGGACAAAACAATAGTTAAAAATAGTAAATACAACTTTTTAAATAGTTTAAAACAGCAGTTAATAGAGATAATAACCGACAGATTAATTTATTATTAAAGATGCAGCCCTATAAATCACATAAGCATTGACTCAGCAGGGCACATATGCAGTAGAGTAATACACTGTGGGAAGTACATAGCCCTGGTTTGTCTCTGTATAAGAGAAAAAATAGGATGAATGTGAGTGACATAGACTTACCTCCCGGGCAATGCTACTCAAAGCCTCATCCTCTGCTGAAAACCGATCTTTCAAAGGGGCACGCTTTCGACCAGAGCCTTGTGTCCCCATGGTGCCTATGCAACTATTGCTCCACCAGTATGTATGAGTCCAGAAAATACACAAGCTTGTACGTAAATACCTAGTGGAAGAGACAAACACAGAAGAAACTTCAACAAGAGCTGTTAGCAAAGTGAAATATGCATTAGGTCTGTCTCCACTTTCAACTGCTTTTCACTGTGTATGGTTTCATGCACTCTAATCTCTCCAACAACCCATGTACTCCCTATCTCATGCCTGCAAAAACAGACAATCATTCATGTATGGCACCTACAAGGGCTTTGGATAAACAGTTGTGGCTGACATGAACCAGCTTTAACTCTGACATACAAGACCAGTACAACCTTCAAAATCAGCATTTTAAAATAACATGTCAATGAGAACAGCTAATGAGGTATAGAGGAGGACGATAACCATAACTTTAACATCTGAAAAATGGCTACAAAACACATCATGACATGATACAAAAATGTATCATGTCATGTCATCATAAAATCAACATGCACGAGATGCATATAGCAGAGACTGCTTGAACTGCAATAAATGAAGATCATGGTAGGTTTGTTTGGCCAACATGTAGATTATTGTTATTTTTTGTTTTCATTTATTTTATTATTTTCTACACATTTCTTTAGAGTAGCATGAAAATATTTTAAGAAGACATTAAGAAGTTCATAAAACCATGTTATTGGAATAAAAATAATGCAAGATCAATAGTTCATGTATGGGTCTAAGCAAGCAGCAAACCCATAACATAAAGATATAACACCAAATGTATTTATTGCAAGTCATATCACATTGCAATTTTCAATGTGATTTAAGGGAAGATGGAATTTTAATATTCAGGGAAGTTTAATATTCATCCCTTTTTAATCTGTTAATTACAGTATGTGAATTATATATAATGTGTTAGCTATAGTCTATGTCGTACTATGTGTTGTTCTGTTACTGCTGTATCACCTTTGTTAAAGAATACAATTCCTTGTGGGTAGAATAAAGTAATATTTGTTTTGAAAACGTATGATTTTCCTGTTTGTATCTTTTAACCTGAAACTGAACTAAACCCATGACTGTTCACTGAACAGGCTTATATTAAAGGCTGGTAAAAGCATTCCTTTTCATCAACATGATAACACGTGTTTGATGAACATCCAGACAGATCGCAGACAAATCATCGCTGCATCAGGCTGGTACAGACAGGGGGAAAACGCCTAGTTCAGGACCGGACTGAGTCAGAGGACCCAAGCGAAGAATGGGCGCTACTTGAGTACGGTTAATTGCCTAAACCCAGTGGATCGGATATTCAAAATTAACAGCAACTGACCAGCAAAACACTGGCTATGAAATAAACTAGATCTGATTATTAATGATGAGCTACCCGCAGGATTCTAAGTGATTGTTAGCCGACGTGAATCAACCATCTTCACTTTCCACCAAGTTACTAAACATGGACTTTCGCCGGATAGTTTTCCGCGGATTTACAACGCCAACACTGGCGTCCCAGTATTGCGGAAAGGGAATAGTAAGCAGCGGCTAGGTAAAAGCAAAGCGTACACAAATAGAACGTGTGGTCAGGGTTAGCGAGCTAAATGTAACAACGTAAATGTTGGCTAAAGTTAGCCAGCTCCCTGTAAGCTAGTTACGAATGCTAAGTGGCATATCTGTCGTCCTCCAGATATTACTACTTGTAAAGTTACCCTTTAAAGACCGCATTGCTACACGTCCCCTGAAGCCAAACCTACACAACAACGACAGCTATCCAAACATGTCCTTCCCGCGATAATGGCCCCCAGAACCGAAGACCCAGGAATCACAGCTAGCTGGACTGTTTAGCTGGGTAGTTAGCTTGGATAGCCAGCAGAGCTAATCTCGGCTCTCCTAGAGACACACAGGGCAAACTGGCACTGATCCTTCCGTCATTCCCCTCCGTCCCCAAAATAAAACGTTACCTCTGCGACAGCCTTCACGAAACCGACACAGCCAAGGCGTTGTTCCTTTCTTCACGGGGGTTTAGGAGGGGGCCATTCGGCTTCTCTTCAGAGATAGGTAGTGTTTTTGTCTCCACTGACAGCTGTCATCAATCCGCCTTTCTGGAGCTCTCCTCTGCCCTGCTTACCCAGTTTCCACACACTGTGCTGTGGTTAGCGCCAAAGTTCCCGGATGTTAGGAAAAAATAGGGTGTGATGCTGCCTTCAAGGACCGACAGACAAATCCTAACGTCAAGTGTGTCATAAAGGGACTGAGCATAGGACTGAGTACTGCCAAGAGTCATACTTGATGGCACATTGGCTTCCCTTATGATCCATATTCAAGTTTTAACAACACCGATTAGACACATTTAAACCAGTTTTATTATCACATATGGATACATTTAATTCCTTATACTCTTCAAAGCTTGATAAATCACTTCAATTAGTTAACTATTTTGTATTTACTATATATATGTAGGTGAAATATATACTGATCCCTTCGGATCTGTAATTTTTGGAAACAAACGTAAACAATAAAAAAGACAGAGATTAAAAGTCTGTCTTTCATCTCACTATTGTGAACCCCCCCCCCCCCCCCCCCACACACACACACACACACACACAATTCTGACTCAGAAGTCAGACTGTTGTATTTATTTATTTATTTTTAATTTTGGTCCCAAACTTTTTTCTTTCTTTTTTTTTATTTATGTTTTTTTTTTTTTTTACATGTGGCCCTAATCCTCTTCTATAGATCAGCCACAACATTTTACTGTCATGGCTGTTCTGTGAAGTTGCTAGGATTGCAATTACTAGTTATAAAAGGTTAAAGCTTAGTTTAATCTTAGTTTAAAAGGCTAATGTAACGATTGTGTATGATGCATGGTGTGTCTCAGTGGTAAATGACTGGTGTAGGCATTTATGTTAAACTAGTAATTATGTTTATCTCTATTTCTGGTCTCCCCTAAAATGTGTTCAGGAGTGGTTTTAGCAGAATTTCTAAATAAAAGTATCTGTGTTGACATAGACTGATATATAGTTCATAATAAAAAGGTCTTTAAGATGCAAAATTAATATATTACGAATAAAAACCCATACAGAAACAAGTACGGGGCCCACATGTGGCCCACAGCATGCAAGTTTGAGACCTCTAGTCTAAGTTGATGATAAAATTTTAAAATCCCAACTAATGTAGACTTATATATTTATTTTATTTTTACACTTAAAGAACTTAATAGAAAGGACATTACAACTACTGAGTAGGAACTACTGAGTAGGAAGTTACTCATTTGGTAAATATTGTTTTTGCTTTTGCACTGAATGCAATTACTGTGTGCCGTTTAATTTAATATAGAGATGATGAGATTAAATTTATTGTCAACAGTAATATATAAATATACTTAATGACTAACCAGTGTATTTATGTATGACACAAGATTACCAATATACCTTCGTGTTTCGACAATTTTTATTTCGACCACAGGGAGGCAGTAGCAGATAACCTTTAGTTCTACCTTGTTACACCATCTCCACTCTGTCTATAAAGCTAAATTACTGATGAAAGATTTTGTTCTTTCTTTTTATTCTGATGACAATTAAAACATTAAAATATTAACCTAATAGATAAACTGCTGAGGTAAATAAAAAATAAATCCATGCAAGACTTGCAAAGAAAATGGAAGGATAGATTTTTGTCTTTTGTTTCTGTAGTTTACATATGGAATTTCTTCCAGTATGAACAAGTATGAACAACAAAAAGCAGTATAAATGCAGGTTTGTATTATTTTATGTTTTTAGGGTTTTAGATAGTGAAGCAACTTGGATTTGAACGCCCTACAGGGCCTGCATGGGAACCCACTGATTTACACCCATAATACAGGTTTTACACACACACACACACACACACACACACACACACACACACACACACACACAGTTATATTATTCTCCTCATTACAAGAAGCTAATGACTGTTTTGTCTCTGATCACTCCTCTCTGTTTGCTACCATGCAGACAGGGTTTACTGAAGTCTTAACCCAAAGACACCATCAGCCAAACAGTCTCCACACCACTGATCCGACAATATTTTCCACTCAGTCATCACTTTAAGCACTAATTTACCACGTTTCACAGTCATAATGATAAAGGATCACATCTAAATAGACAACAAATGCACAACAATGGATTCACTGATCAAACTGTAATAACAGTGATTACAACGCTTGCGCTGTATTTGCAGCATTGACAGTCTTATGAAAATGGAAAAGACATTTATTTTAACTTGGACCGCTGGTGCTTTTAAGACCTGTAATCAGCTGTAGGACATGTTAAGAGACATAATTGCATAATGGACAACCCATAAGAGGGAGCAATGGAGGAGAGGAAAATGCCTAAGGCCAGCCAGACAGTGCTTAAGTATATTTGTCTAGTTTTATGGCCCTTTTAATTCATGAACACTCAAACACACTTGTTTCCCTGAGACAGACAGGCGTGTACTCAGCTGCACCAAACCTGAAAATGTCTACTTGTTTTTCTCTTTGTCCATGTTCTCCTTATCTGTTGCTCTCAGCATGTAAACACTCCGCTATAGCATGTGTTTTTGTGTGTGTTGGTGGATTTGTATAATTTTGGATGGCATTCACCACCAGTTGGTGATCAGTGGTTGAGGAGCCTCCCACTGCGCTAACAGGGCTGAATGAATTGTTAGCTCCACTGTCCTTAAGCCTGTTTCTCCTCAGAAAGGGTGTAGAAACTATGGAGCCCCAACTTGTAATTACCCCATGGAGGGTAATGCTGCTCCCTGTCCTCATCTCCTCTTGAGCTCTTTGAAGATGCCCCATAGGGAGTGGGTTGTAATCAGGACACATGACTCATTGATTACTCCATTGCAGTGTTCCAGGAACACAGCACAAGAAGTGGACACAGCGGGGGGAAGGCAGCGCAGAAGTGAGTGTGCAGATTGACTGGAGATACAGATTCAGGATGCACACACACATGCATGGGGTTTCTGGACACATATTAGATGCTGTAAATAATCAGATGGTTATCATTATTCTTGTGGTTCGCTCAGTCAGCCAGTTTAAGTGGCTGTTCATTACTGTCTGGAGCAAGGCTGAGTGGCCATATGCCGAGTGAGACCGCGAGTCGGCATGTTTTCATCCCAGCCAAACTCACAAGGACAGTGATTAGACTAAGTTCGGCCAATAAGAGGAGGAACTAATGAGTGCACTCACCCAGTGATTGCTTTAAATTTGTGCATAAAGTATATATGTTGTTTATGTATCTTTTGTCATCTAGTCTTGCAAACAGAGATTGAAGTTTGCTTGTTAGTGAGTTGACTTGTTTGTTTTTTCTTAATATCTTTGGCTGTACATTTGCATCACTGCCTTCTTTCATTAATTGGCCTCCTCTTTTTCATTCTATGTGCCTTCTATTATTTTCCTATTATTAGTCACACAACCTGTGTTTCTGGTATACATTTCTACATTACAGGTATATTCCCACTATAAGTCAAACTAAAAAATTGCAGTAAAACTGAATGTTTTACACATTTTACAGAGCAAATCCGTTGCAGAATAAAATGCTGCAGCGTATAATAACAATGGTTTAGTTATCTCTTAATGAGACCAAAGGCTACAAATCTCCATAGATGGACTGGCAATTGTTCTTAGAAGATGCTTCATTTAACATTGGGAAAGACATGATGGACAAACAGAATAGGCAAAGTGAGTAGACCATAAAAAGGATCATAAAAGAAGTCTTCTGATGTTTCTGGGCTTGCACACTGGACACCTGTGGGGTTGAACCCAGTGACTGGCTGTCCTATATGAACATGTTGAGTAAAGGTGATCGGGTCATTGCTTGTCAAGAAGCTAAATTGAAGCCTGAGTGGAGCTAAAGGCAGTGAAAATGTGGATTAATTACACCAGACATTAAAAAAGCATATCTCTTTACAACTAGCTATTTTATTAAAAAACTCAAATAAAACAAAAAAATTGTGGACATTTAAAATGTGCAACTGTCTGACCACACACATACAAAACAATCTTTTTTCAGTCAACTGACATCACTGATGTAGGATCTCTATTTGCAGTGAGTTGTTCTGGGGATGTCTTAGTTTTTACGTCTTGCTTTAGTGCCTAATGTCTTCAGCCTTCCCTGACAGAGCATTAGTGATGTGGGGTGTGTCGTTCAGGCCTGTTCAAATGGCAAAACAAGACTCAGGGGAGCGTTCAGCTGCAGACTGTACGTACACACCCAGGTCATTGTTGATGACCACACCGGAACAATTGTAGTCATGGAGTTGCAGAGAAGGCCTGCAGCAGAGAAAGTTCAAAAGTCACTGAAGGAATGTTGTCCACTCCAGAGGCCTGCAGAGAGGCTTGTTGGTCACATTGTGTCTTTATCTTGTCAGAGATGAGCACCTTTTGTATTGCAGGTGAAATGTTAACATAATTCAGTGGCAGCCACTTGTTTTTCCCCATTCATAGTTTGATCGCGAGATAACATTTTAAGTACGCAGAGTCTGCATTTTTGTGCCAAAATTCAAGTAAATGTCATGCAAATAGTGGCTGCGGGTTTGACTTGTGTATTCGCGTGTGTTCATCTGCATTTGTGTGTCTGCAGGATTTAAAATGATTAGTATTGTGTAAGGTGGCAAACATTTAGAGGCCTATAATTCTTTATTTGCCTTCATTTAGCATCTTCTTGTCTCCATTCATTTACAAAGAGAATGGTCAGCCTAATCAGGTCTTCTTAGGGGGTGGGCTGGGCTTATTTGCCAATTGACATTTGGTGAAAGGGTGTTAGATGAAAAAAGCACCTCACACCATGAGGAAGAAGCCTCACACCAAAACTCATTCAGACATGTTGTGTTTGTGTGCCAAGAGTAGCTTGTGTTTGTGTGTTAAGAGGAACTCGTTTTATCACTGTCTACTCAGGGTACAACACACTCTCTCTGAGCTGTGTGAAGTGTGTTGATCCATGGAATTGAATTATTGCCATTTGTTCCTTTTATTTATTTATTTATTTCATTTCCTAGTAATCACGTAAATGGGACAATAAGATAAGAACAAATTATGTGGGGGCATTGACAATCCACAATGACTACAGAAATGTTTTGTCCAGTTTTGGGATCTGGTGAACAAAATTAATTGACACATTTATTTTATGCTGGTAAATATTGATTTCTTATGTTAGTTCATCTTCAGATTATATGTAAGAACAGTGTGGCTGCTGTGCTTTCCATTTCTTCATATTCATGTTGACAGCAGATCACATTAAATCAGAACTTGCCAGTGGTACAGTATTATGGTATTATCCATCCCCTCTTGCCTCACACCTCTAAAGACTCAAGAATGCTCTTTATAATGACTTGGCACTTCAGAGAATAAACTAAAACTCATTTTAGTTTGAATCTACCCTTTACCATACTTAATCCCAAGTGATTTTGATTTCAGACCACTTTGAACTGTAAAGTAGAGAGAAGGAAAGGCTGAACAATGATTGATGATCGGAAAGACAGGCAGTGGACAGTGATGAAGCTATGCCTCTGCATCTAAGCCCTTCATTACACAACAGGCTCATCTAGGGGATGACGGACTGGACTGTGCAGCGGCTGCAATGTCACATTTACTTGGCAGAATTGGCTGCAATCTATGTATGTGCAGTGAATAAAAGTCAGCTGACTGCTCATTGTTCTGATATTCTTTTAGCAAAGTACTGTGCATCACTGACACTGCCTGTCAGCACATCATTTTCGAAATGTTGATTACTGATAGATACGCATACCTCTGTGATGAAATCACATTTTCATGAACTGACAGTTGTTTCTAACAAGTCAACTCAGTTGTTTTTCAATAAGCCAGCCCACCTATCTTGTAAGCTGTCAACCAAAAATGCTGAGATGTTCTGCACTGTGTGTCTATAGACGTTACCAAGAGACTTTAGTGATGAATTATAGAATTTCGAATTTCAATGAATTGTCTAGTGACCACAAAAGATGAGAAGTCAGTCAGATTGTGCCAAAGTTGTGCTGGGGTCATGTTGTAATTCAACATTCATTTAAACAGAAACAAAGAGATTTTCCCCCTCCAGTGAAAGTGGACAAACCCACCATGTTGACTTCTATGTCAGAAACAGCCTCGCCAGTAAAGATCTTTTCATCAACAGGGGAGCAGATTTGCCCTTTCATTATGCTAAACACAACCTCATATGACTTGTTAATTGAACTGGTGTTTACAATAGGGTGATTGATGACAGTTATTCCCCTGCCACCACTCTAACAGACTCAATGGTGCATTAAGGATTTACAGTAGGCCATTACTTGTGCATATGCGTGCTTGGTGGGAAGGAGCAATGTTTGGACAAATTGATCTCAAATCTGGAAAATCCACTTACACCTCAAACCCAGATTGCAGTTAGCTATATTAGCTCATGTCAGGCTAAAACAAGTCAGATTACTGCTCTCTGGGGATTACTGAGATCCCTCTATAAATACAGTTCTGTTTCCAGGTTGACAAATCCACTTATGGCACCAAGAGATGACTTTACGTCTTTGTAAGAATGTGACATGCTGAATACTGCTTACATGTGATGGTGAGGAGGGTCATTAGCATTCGAGCCAGTACCATGCAAAAGTGACATAACAGCTTAGTCCTTGCACACTATTCACATCTGTGATTAGTTTGCCCTCTCCGGTTGTGTTGTTCTTCCATAGAGGATCCAAAATGGAGACCAGCATCCTGTGCCTCGCTGCTGGGTTGCCCAAGACGCTTAGTAAACACAGGAAATACAAAGCGCCTAAATACATCCCTACTGTGTTTGGAGGACTGCCATGACAACACATAGTGGATCTCACAGAGAGCTGGGGTGTTTGTTGGGTCGATACACACTGAGATATGCCCAAGCGGTGCCCTTCTGTGCAGCAAGAGCATGTAACTTCAGCTTATGCACTGTCTGTCACAGCACCAGAATAAGAAGCTTCTCGCTGCAGGGACACGCTGTTTGTTTGAGACAGGAATCTGCTCTTGGCTCTCACAGCATGCCCAATTCCACGGGAATGTCAGGATAAAAATCTCAACAAAATGTAAACACGCTTATCTGCTCCATGGATCTTTGCGCTGGGGACTTGAGATAAGGCCTGCTGAACTCCTCTTTGGGTTTTTAAAACGGCGTTCCTGCTCTGGCCTTTATGTTGTATGAGTGAGAATTTCCAGACAGCTTAGATTAGCTGCTGTCTCTCCAGAAACAACTGTCAAGGCTAATCTTCTCTGTAAGCGCAGGTCATCTGGATGCCAGATCCAAACAGAGCCAGCATCAAAGCTGGGGTTTCTCTCTCTCAAATGGTCTCTACCCCATCCTTCTTTTTTATTTCATCCCTTCTCGTCATGTCTTTAATGGTGTCACTGACCAGAGAGGAGGAAGTCTACATAATCAACATCATATAACCGTCCTGCAGAGGATGTCCTCACTGTCATCGATCTCACTGAGGAAAGAAATGGTTTTGTTGCAGATTGTAAAGAGCAGTGAAAAGAGATGGGCATTGATCCAAATGAAGTACACTCAGCGCTGATCAATAAAATAGATCCACGCTGGAGCCATGAGTGTGTTGGTGTCAAACTAAATGAGGCTTTCAGAGGCTCCTGTCAGGCTGCGCTCATGCAGCCAAACAGGAGCCTCTGAAGCCTATGTCACCCTGTCCGTCATCTTTTGTCTTATTTATTTAATGATTACAGCCTTTGTTAAGTGGCGCCATGAAGTAGCGTGACTACATAATCCTAAATGAGGTCATATTTTGAGTTCCCAGAGAGAATGCTATAATTGTTGTTTTGATTCGTAATACCTCACCACCTTATTGGGCCTATATTGTTGACGTTAGTACGTAAGCTAACAAAGAGCTGCTTTTAGTCAAAGTTTGCTCAATATGTTTTAAATGCCCCCGTTAGAATGCTTTATAGTAGAAATGTGCTTTATTCTCTCAGACCCATTTGCACTGATTTTATCAATATGTACATTTATATGAATTAACCAGCTGCTTATAGCATAACGCTATCTGCATGTAGATATATACTGTATTTGTACAAATAATTTGCCATAGCTGTAAGGTCCTAAAAAATCGTAAAAATGGAGATTGAAAGATACATGAATTTGACCTTAGAAAAGGTGTAATGGATGGAGCACAGGCAAAAGGTCAACACTTACATTGTCCAAAGACAATAAAGAAGTCTTCTGGTGAAGGCTGTTTGAATTGAAATACATTGTTTTTTTAACTTTTAAAATATCGGATTGTTTTGGATGCCTTTTTTTTGACTGCTACTATGGACTCTCCAAAAGGACAGCCATTATTGTGGATTTTGACTTGACTAATACTGTACACTGCACACTACCTGTGTGATATAAATGAACCTCATCTATTTTGTTTATATATTATATGTATACATTTAATTTCTTTATACATTATTATTTTTTGTCTATCAATTTACTTCTCGGCTTTTCGGAGAGTGTGTTATGGGTGGGGGGTGGGGGGGTATTAATAATTGTGAAAAATGGTGATGTATATCGGGTGTTGTATTTTTTTGGGTTATGCTTCTCACCAATAAAAATTGTTGTTAAAAAAAGTAAGGCACACACAAAAAAGGAAAAAAATCCAAGGGATTTCAGTTGCTATCCTCTGCTAAGAGCCTAGAAATCCTCTGTTCTTCATGTGCAAATCCCCCTACCAACTGGCCAGCAATGTCACCCTGGCTTGTCCTCTTCAAAGAAACTCTGGGGTCAAACCTGCCAGGTTAGCCTCTCTCAAAGCGTCAGCGTATACCCCTGAAGCAGCCCCCTTCACTCTCTAAAAACACATGGGGCCCCCGGAAGACCATCATCCTCCCTTACACTGCAGACATGTGGTGATTTACTGCCTCAGAACACAGCCCATATGAACATATTATCCACATGTCATCATCCAAGCCTCCGGGGTGACTCTTCACAGAGCAGTGCCTGAGATTTTAGAGAATTATCCACTTCTCTGCTGTTAACATAAAGAAACTTTAGCCCTTGCCACCACGTGAAACTGTTATTACAGAAGTCCTTTCATCTCTGCTGCCGGCACATAAATCAAACTTCCAATCCTGGTTTATCTTAAAGCACATTCACTGTCAGGTGTTAATGTTTGTTTTAGAGCCATAAAGGGAAGTTCAGTTGCCACTACTTTAACATATTTATGCCAGGAAGCTGTGGTGCTAACAGCCAGGATCAGATAAAGGAAGGCTTGCCATATGTTGCCTCAGGCATAACTGTGAAGACACACTATCAATTTGTTGAAATCCACATAATTCATTAAGAAATGCATTTTGCATTGCCTTCCTCTGATAAATCCCTTCTTAATGCCATTTACTCCTGCTCACAACAAGATCAATTTCGTGTCTGTTAGCCTCCCCCTTTAACAATTCCTAATACCCAACTAGAGGAGCTTAAAGGCTGCCCTCCCCCATCAGTTGCTTTTGAGTCATGTTTCAAAGACCAATTCATCAGTATAATATACACAAATGACACAAACGTGCAACCTTTCAAACTTTTGCCCTCTTCAGTCTTAAATATCAATTTTCACATGACATGCACATCTAAATATTTGCGTGTAAACGGTCTGTATTGTGACGATAGCGCCTGCAGATGAATGCCAACATAAATTTTTATGTTCTGCGCAATACATGTCTTTATACCAATTATGAAAAGCTGGTTTGTCCAATAGTGACAGCTGTTTGAACTTGTCTTCTCTCATTGTGTCCGTAAAGGTACAAAGACATGATAGTACATGGAGGACTGGTCTGTTCCCTGAATGACCCCTGACTCTTGTGCTGATAAAGGGGCCGGCCTGTCCAAATCAGTCCAGAGACAAGACCTGAGGGTGTCCTGCAAAGTGTTAGTGGAGCCAGCTGACATTACATTTGTCTGCTCCACAGTTGTGTTGTTTGCCTTTTGGGTTATGCAAAACAACAGGATAGAAAGGAGTTATACTGAACTATATGTCTGAGTCAGGGTGTGTGGTGGAAAGAGCCTTATTATCGTACACAATTTCTCACTTGAATTGAATCTTTTCCACTGCAACTGCGAGCTGAGACCTGTCTCAGATGGGGGTGAACAAGCTAACCACTAACTATACCTGTGAGACAAAGGCAAAACAAAACAAACGAGTGACCCCAAGGAAATACTACAGTTTCCCCCATAACAAGCAATTCCCCCCACTGCTGAATGAAATTTAATTGGATGCTCTCCCATGCTTCCATGATTTGTTTTCATTTTAATTTAGATAATCATTTCCACTCTGTTCTTCCTCATTGTGGAGATGCAATTAAAGAGGGACTTAATCAGGATGAATTATGGAAGTGAAAGAGGGGGGTGAGGAGCCATAAAATGGAGAGGTTTCATGCTCATAAATTTAAAACAATATTGACTTATTCCGACATGCCAGCTGAGCCTGCCTCAAACTTAACTGGAGGATGGAGCACAGCTACTAAACAGGGACATTTGGGATCCTTTTCATGAAGCCTGTAGTATTTTTAAATGGGTTTGACGACTCTCGTCCATTGCACTTGGAGCTGTAGGAAACCACAGCTTTCAAGTGCTCATTGTAAACACACTCCCTATGGCTTTATGGCATCTAGTGGGAGAAGAGCAGTCACATGTGAAGGGCAAACAAACAGTAAAAAGGTGATAAGTGGACAAAGAAATTAAAGATAAAATGCCTATGTAGCTCTGTGGGTGTATAAATAACTACTCAGTTAAGAAATAAAGACCACGGACACCAGTATTCACATTACAAAAGGAGGCCAAAAAAATTGGAGACTGAAAAGTCAAAGAGGGATTGACATGTTGTTGGGTAAGGGACTGGATAGTGGCCATATGGGAGCAGCAAGGAGTTTGCTGGGGCTAGAGGGAGGTACCTGTTGGGTCCCATGTTCTCCTGTCACTCTGATCTTATCAGGGGGCCCGACCAAGAGGAGGACCAGCTGTCACTCTCTCCGCTCTTTTGATGTCCTCCTTCAGAGCCTGCATACACACACACACAGTCTGGTTTCCATGACTTCAGAGGACATTGCATTGACTTACATTTATTTCCTGGAGACTTACTCTAACCTACTAGAGCCTATAACCCCAACCCCAACCTCATCCTGACTCTATACAACATGTGTTCACCTTAAAATGTAATCATTTATGTTTTTGTGACCATAAGGAAGACAACTCCCCATATTGTGACTGTGTAAACAGATTTAGGTCCCCACAACATGCGTAATCGCTGGAACACACACACACACACACTCAAACCCAGCTACTTGACAAACCCCAGAGTGGATAAAAAGTAAGATAAAGCAAGATAGTTACAGGAGGTGCTGGGGTGGTTCAATTTACAATTTAGTTGTTTAGAGGCTCAATGCTTGACAAAAGAGAGTCAGTCCTCTGAGCTGACACAGGATATCCTGCTCATAAAACAGCCAGGACATCCTCACACAGACACTGGGACTGATAAAAAAGAGGAACCACCACGTATTCATCCCATTCTTCTTTGAGGCTCAGGTAGCACCAACAATGTTTCAGCAACAAAAGCAAAAACAAAAACAAATTTAAGCATTTGAGGGGATTATTGGATTACTGCTTTTATTTTATCCAGATAATACATTTGTATATTATTTTGGCTTGACTCGTTAATTTGGACACTTGGTCTATGCGCAGTGTAGTCCAATTATTGGACCCAAAATGAATTGTCCTCAAAAGCCAAGACTCTAAGGCTACTTAACTTGCATGCTGTGTGTGTCTCTCAGTTCAAAAAGGCTTTATTGGCATGGGAGACACATGCTTTGCCAAAGCAAGTGTAACAAATGCTGCTGTTTTAAAAAGAAAACACAGATAAAGACCACGTACACTCACATACAAGTATGACCATGTAGGACTATTGCGCATGATAATTGCACTGTAAAACACACATGGTGTTTATAAAAAAATTAAATATAATTGCACTGAGAAAATGCCGTTGCATGAATCAGAAATTGCAGCTATTAATCACCTCTCTCTCTGTGTCTCTCTGTCTCTCTCTCTGTCTCAGTTTGAGACAATTGCTTGGCAGGGGCAAATGCACTCACAATGCCCTCTGTTACTGGGAGTGCATGCTCTTTATACACTGCGAACTTTTGAACCACCTCTTGACCACAGCTTGAAGGGAGTTGAGACAATGGTCAGTAAACACACTGGAGTGAATGAAGGGATTAAGTATTAAATGACAGGATGTGCTTAAAGAGGAGCAGGTGGTGGTCGAGGAAAGGCCAGCTAAGCCTTGCAAGAGCAAGAACATCATACATCTCCACTGGACTTTTTCTTTGGTTTCATCATCTTCATGCCCCATCAGTATTGCTCCTTATCTTTCACACTTGTACTCCGCTGATTCATGTCTTCCAGCTCATTTCCCCTGCGTTCTATCTCCACATCTCTCTGTGCTCTATCTCCTTTGTCCACCTCTGCACACGCCTGCTCTTTGACCCAGGCCTCAGACAATTGACATTCATGAGGTTGGACATTCCAGTCCAGCCCCATTCATATGTACAGTCAGAAAAGGGACAAAAGCCATCTCACACACTGTAGTCAATCCCCCGTGTGGGGGTCACAGGAGGGCCTTGGGAGTTTCATTTTACCACAGCCAATGTTACAACAAAACTTACATGTGCAGTAGGTACAGAAGCAGTACGGTGCAAAATTTCCAATCCACAAAATGTTTTGTGTGACCGTTCTTTGAGTTTATCCTAATCCCTAAACTACAATAGTCACAAAAATAGGCCATAGCACATTTATTGCTGAGTTTGGTAAAAAGAAAAATACCAAGGAGGCAGTAGTGCAACTTTAAGGACGCCAATTGCTGTAAAACACCAAAGAAGGAGAAATCATCCCCACATCCTCTGCTTGCAGTTAAATGTAGCCATGAATGATTTCTAACTTCGTGATTTCATGAAATCTGATTTTGTGTTGACATTGACACAATAAAGAAGTGCATTGTAGGGTGGGAGTGAAGAGCTCCTCTCTTCATGGCGGTAAATAACTTGTCAAGGTAGGTAAAGGTAAATCCATATTTTATATCCAAAGCCGAGCACTAACTTCCTAGTTATCACATCAGCGAGGCAACATCTCCCCAAGAGAATCCAGTGAGAGAACTATGTGTTTAAAGCTTCATGTGGTTTTATCTGTCTATTTGCTGGTGTACTTTGCGTGTTGGGATAAGCTCATGATCACGCGAGTGGAGAAACTCTACTCCACCTGTGACCTGATGTGAACTAAGTCAAACTTTAATGAGTTGCTTACCTGTCTGCGGCACACCCCCTATTGTTGTGAGTCTTTTTTTAACGGCTCCCTCTTGCATTCGGCTGCAATGTTTTTCTTGTTTTCAGATATCACATTTTCATGGCATTGTTAGCACTGAACCCTACCAAAAATGGATAGATGCTGATAATCCTTGTTTGGATGACTGTAGGTACACAAATCTGCCTAAAATGGTTGTAAGTGAAGTGTGACGTATGTGGCGAGGAAGCGAAGTATTCTGATCTGATCTGTAATAAGATCACTGTCCAAAGCAGCTCAGTGACATGCGATCGCTGCATTATCTCAGTGTTTACCTGTCCCTGAACTGAGTAGTTTGGCATGACACTTGCACCTATTTATATCTCAGCTGACATTGACATGCATGTTCTGCTACAGACAGATTTAGATATGTGGAGAGTGAGTTATGAGTGTGATGTCAGTAATCTTTTTTTTTCTGATTGAACTATTAATTTCAAGTAAAACTAAAACTGATGGATTTCCATGGATTTCTACCCATTTATGAAAGCCATAATGAGTGAATTTGTCATGTTGACTTCAGCACCTGAGTATGAGACCATGTGTTCTCAGGTAAATGAATGTCAGAGGCAGAACCAAAATCTGTGTAATGAGATCCCACTCGACATCTGTGGTCTTCAATTTGACTCGGCAGTCGTCCACAGGGAACATTTTAAAAAGCAGTATAATGGTGTCTTGTCCACTTTGAACCCTTTAAAAACCATGACCAGATCTCATTTGCAGGTGTGCACCTGCACACTTGCTGCATTTGATCGTTGATGTTTTCACTCTCTGACTGAATTATCTGCACCGTCTTACAACGTGTTTTTAAGACACTGATTGGGCAAAAAAAGTATATATTTTGAAAGAATGGACTACCGTTAGAAGGAGGGGGGAAAGTAAACGGTAAGACATGCTCAACATGGAGAAACACACACACACAAAAAGACAAGGCAAGAGACAGCGAGGGTACAAAAGGGCCCCTGACCTCTCTATTGTGAGATCAGAGATGAGCCAACACTACAGCTGGTAGGGTCAGCGTGCACACAAGGTCAAGCCGACTCAGTCCTGTTATACTCAACATCAAAGACAAGTCCAGGACCTGTCATGCTCCTTCTGAGCTGGGTTGAAAACAGCGGCACTAATCCCACTGTCCACTCGCTGCTGCTCTCATTGAGAGGACAGAGGTCAGCAGGGTGTACAAAATCCTAATAATTTGATTCAGTTGCGGCAACTCGCTGAAGTTAATGGATCTTTTGCACCCGTCTTGTCTTTGATGAATAGAGAAAGGAAAAAAAAGAATGAGGCTGAATTAACATATTTCGGTGAATGAGTTTAAACCTAAGAATGGTGCATTCTCCTTTTTTGAATCAAAGCAAACGTAACTTCTCAAAGTGAAATGAGGGTGAGGGACTCTTGCTAAATGAATGTTTCAGAGGTAAAAAAAAATAATAATAAAGGTCTCCACAGTGAAAGGATCTGCAGGGAACATAAACTTCAAAGTCCAATTTTATGAAATGCTGAAAACATTTCAGATGTATAAGCTCCTTAGTTGGGAATGTTAAGGTCGCAGTGGCTGCATGATAGAAAAAAAACAAAACATTATTAGGGATGACCACAGGAGAGAGGCCTGAAATTTGGGAGGACAGTCACCTGAGTACTTGCCCTCACCACTGTCCTTTTGCTTACTCCATCTTTGCAAGAATTTTAATGAAAAGATACCAGAGGAGATTTTGGAAATGCGATTATTGCGCAACTGTGCGCAGCTGCTCACGGTCTAATCTCCTCATGACAGCACAAAAATGAGGAGACTTTTTTCATCTGCCATTCCTGCCTAATCCCATGTGCACCCCTTGCCACGCTCGCCAACTGTTTGAAAACCTCAGGTCTCCCCTCGGAAACCTGAACTTCCACTTACATTATGTTAATGACTGTTTGTGAAACTGTAGAAGTGCGACTATGTTTTAGTGCACCCGTACAACTGTTTACTTACATTTAAATGACTGAGACTGACAGGTTTCACCCTTTAATCAGATATGACTGTCTGGACTGAGAGCTGCAGCTAATTAAACCAACAGCTGGGTGAGATCAGGAAGCCAGATAAGGAGCCGTTACCGCGTGCTAAACTGGTCAGCCTCAGTGGGGGAGAATGAGTGGAGAATTTTCCAACATGTGTGAAAACGGTCACTAGAAGATGGATGTTGCCAGCATTACTTACATACTGATGAAACTGTGCTATTTATATACACAGCTTAACCCAAACAATTTATGGACTGGACCTAATTGTGGTCTTTAAACGGTGTCTGCATGTGAGGGAAAGTAGGGGGATCGACAAAAATGCAGTACAAACCATCATAATACAGGATTAAATACGTGTTTATTGTAATGCATTACATGTGGGCAGTTATTTGCAATGAGCAAAATAAAAACAAACAAACTGAAAATTAAGTATTATTTGCAATATTTTCAGATGCAAACATAAATATGACAGTATTATATATCAATGAAACTGTCAAAGGCAGACATAAACCACGAAAAGCTTCCATTACAACAACATATATATTTACAAATTAAGTGTGAGTGACTGTGTTATACATGCTTTTATACACTCCATCATTAAGTACACCATGTGCAGGCTAAACTATATATTTTTTTGTTAAACAGTTGCACAGTGACTGCTTCTCAGTGATTTGCTTAAAAGAACAGGTGAGATGGAGCAATTTTCCTTCAGCCTGGGGGAATATCACTACACCAGGGTCATGACCTTCATTGAGGCCGGCTGGAACCTACGAATCTTTTTCTTCAGAGCTCGAGAAGCTTTAATCCTGCAGGCTGATGGCTCGGGTGGTGGGAGCTGCTGGAGGGGCCTTCCAGCAGCAGTGGGCCCCAGAGCAACCTCAGCCCAGACCAGATTTCCCTCCTCGTGACTGTCCACCTGGTCCTCCTCGTCTAGAGACAGACTGCTGTCAGAGTCTGAGAGAGACTGGAAGCTCTGGCTGGACTCGCTGTCTCCAAAGCGGTTGGTGGTGTTGTCACTCATCTCCCCCTCACTGCTTTCCGCAATGGTAGAGTGAAACAGGGAGGCACATTCAGCTGAATACTCAGACTCACATCTGGGTGGGTAGAGGCTGGACATGTGGTAAGGTGCTGGAGGGTATCTGGCATTGAGATTGTGAAAGAAGAAAGAGTTAGTGGACATGGAGGTCTGGAAGGGACGAGGTGGTCCACTCCACTGGCCTGGCTTGGCACTCATACTGCGGACCATCTGCATGCTCCCTGGTGCCTGAAAGTGGGGATCTTTTGACCTCTGACGCTGAGCACATGCCACCTGGAACATCTCTGCATTTGACGGCCACTTGGGAGCTCCTTGCCTTCGCTTCCTCTGAACTACAGACTGTTCAGACTCCATGCATGGAAGTCTCCGGCTTTTACTGGACTTTGTTACAGCAGGGACGGGATGTGGCTTAGGATGGACTTTGTGGGTGTACATGACTCCGGGGCTACAGTGGCTGGAGTCTGAGCCTGAGCCCTGTCTGCGCTCCTCTGTGTGACAGTTGATTTTCTGGGTGGTTTTTCCCTTTACCGACCTCCTCTGTTCTCCTTTAGTGCCACCACCAGCCTCTCTGGTCCTTTCGCCAGACGAGTACCCGTATTGCTGCCTCACAGATCGAGACTTATCAGCACCTTTTCTTCTCAGTTTCACAGCTTTGGTTTTACGGTCTGCCTGTCTCACCTTGACCCTCTGGGATCCAGCAGGGACAAATTTGGCATGAACAAACTCAGTGGAAGCTGTGTGACCAGCGTGCACTTCAAAGCATTGACTCTCCTCTGTGCTGGAGCTATGAGCCGGTCTCTGTCTATGGTCCTTCCTCTCTTGTGGTCTTGACTCTGGATTTTCCCCACATCTCTTTTCTGAATGGCTTCTTGCTGCACTGTGATATTCTCCTTGGGGCTTTCCATTCTTTCTTTGGGTTGAAGTGGTGATCTCATCAGAGCTGTACATTGCAACAGGAAAAGAGTACCTATATGGAACCTCTTGAGTTCTCTCAGGCTCTTTGTGGTTTGTATTATCAGTGGGCTCTTGACTGGAGAATGTCATACAGTGTCTCTTCTGGTCTCTATCCAGTTGGATGATGTTTGTGGTCAGAGCTGGATGAGGTTGCCGCAAAAACACCTCTTTCTGAGACACGTCTTGAAACATTGTTATAACTTCAGTTGGTTTCCTGGGATAGTCGCTGTGTGTCTGCCGAGTCTCTGTGCCTGCTTCACTCTGGATTTTACTTAAGCTGCGCTGTAGGAGCTTGTCAATGTATCCAAGGGTCTTGGTCTCTTTGCCCGTTTGTGCCCTCTGGTAAGATCCATTCATTAAGGCTGCTTGACCCTCTATGAGTCCAGGTGTGGCTGGGTTGCCTCCAGCAGAAAAGATTGGGCTCTGGAGAGCCACAGCATGCAGAGGGCTGGGGTAATGGTATACTTCTGTTCCACTGCGGGACACCAGGTTGCTCTGAAACTTGGGATCCATTGTGGAAGTCTTCAGATTTGGGCAGATAGAGGGTTTCTTTGCATCCCCAGATTTGAAGTAGCTTGGCCCTTGAGCCATCATCCTGTCAAGATCACCTTAAAGGCAACACAAAAACATCCCGATTAAGTCATTCGTTGAAACTATGTGAATGTTTCCTTTCTTAAATTAGGGATAAAGAGACATGGTTACCTGTTGACACAGGTCTTGGTCGTGTCTGTTCAGTGCCTGTAGTGCTTGCTCGGATTCTGCTGCTGCCAAGATGGAGGCCTGTGGCACGTGGCGGGTTGGGTTGGGTCGTGCTCTCATCAGCAGAGCGTCGGCGGCAGACATCAGCTTGTGACGGAGGGCTAATAAAGGGGTTGGGAGGGCTCAAGGGAAGGAGAAGGCTTGTCTGGGACGATGACAGACATTCGCTGTACACAGAGGTGCAGGAATTTGACAAGGAGCAGGAACCACCATCACTGAGCTCGTAAAAACCTGTAGAGAAAATATCAATTTAGAATTTTTCTATTAAGATTATGTCATGAAAGTTAGATGCAGACATTGGTTTGTCCTATGAGGCAAAAAAAGAACAGCTTTTAATGTGAGTGAGTGTGGGCACTATACACACCTGAGCTTGGCCTGCTATCACTCTCCAGCTGCTCTGTGGAGGCCTTGCTCACGTCCAGCTTAAGCTCACTGATTTGCTGATCCAGCTGTTGCAAGTGAGACTTCAGGCCAACGTCCTGTTTTCGAAGGCGAGACTGTAAAACAGGCAGCACAAAACATTTTAGCCCCTAAAAAACTACATGTGGCACAGCTTAAAGCCAAATGTAAAGTGTATTTTGAATTTCTCAGAAGAGTATTATACAATAAAGATCTTGCACAAAATACACTAATATATGAGCAGGGAAATTAGTCATTAAGGTCAGGATATATGTTCACAGTATAATAGTTTTATAAAGATGGGGTCTGTTGTTCAGATAAAGGATGCCCTAATCTAGAGCCATTAGAAAAACAAAGCTGTGGCTCAGCTGTGGCTGATGATTAACCCCAGCAGGACATGGGGGAACATGGAAGAAGCAGTGGTGGGTAACTCATTTCTCCCCCACTGCGAGGGCCTGGCCATTGTGTAAACTACTAGAGGAGGAAAGCTTGGGGGTTGGGTTAAGGGACTGTTTGCTTTGCAGTGAAGGCTGGGCATTTACAGTTACAGTTCTTAACATTCAAAACTATAAAAAAAATAATAAAATGCACTCTTTAATTAATGTTTAAAAATCAGGATGGGCAATTAATTGTTAAAGTTTTTGACGACATGTGCAGCACTGACTTAGATGCCGTGCGGTACATTGCTGTACACTGGGAAAAAATGGGAAAACATTATTTAAACATAAAGCTGACAGACGTGTCCACGATCTGTCCTTCAGCGGTCCAATGTTGCAGTCAAGCAGATCACCTTAATCCCTGCACTCCCTCTGAACACTTAACAACAGCAGCCTTCATGGAAAAAGCTGGTCATAGCAAACTCCACAGAGTAAATTGTTTCCAACACCAGAGAGCCTCTAAGGGCCAAGACTCTCAGTGGGTGTCAGCTACAGCAAAATATCCACCATTTAAAAAACATTTCCTAGCATTAGTGGTTAATGATTAAGAACATACCCCCACCACCACCACCACATCCTCAGTACACACATGCACTGTGTTAGATTTAATAGGATACGATTAAAGCCCTCTCCTGAACATCAGTCCATCCTAAAATCTATCTATCTATCTATCTATCTATCTATCTATCTATCTATCTATCTATCTATCTATCTATCTATCTATCTATCTATCTATCCATCTATCTATCTATCTATCTATCTAGCATTTGGCTCAAACCCCCTTGGTCCTGCAGTGAACCTTGATTTATGACATCTATCTGACTTCCTACCCCCAGCTGAGCGCATGAAAGTGTGTCTGGTAATAATTGAAGACCTAATCCACATGAGCATCAGCTGACGGCCTTTCCCAAGGACAATTGAAGTTTTAAATGGAAGGACGTGTAATAAAAGTTAACAGTCATACCAGAATACTACACACGCACCACATGAAAAAGATGGGTAAAGTTATATAGATATATGTTCATACCAGCTGTTGCTTCAGTGCAGTTAGGGTCGCCTCCAGGCGCTGCTCCTCGGCTCCCACGGTCCTGGCAGCCTCTGATCCTGCGTGGACAGCAGCGAGCGGCTCCTCTCGGTCCATCCTGAGCGCCCAGCTCACCATGTCGCTCTGTCTGTCCTTGAGCAGATGCAGCTCCTGCAGCCCGGCCAGAGCAGCCTGCAGCCTCTCGCCGACCCTGCTGCGGTCCACTCCGGCTGCAGCTGCGCTCATCATCCCTGCACAAGACCCTTTCCTGCTCAGCATGCTGGAGAAAAGGTCATGATCCAAAAAAAAAACAAAAAAATACAGAAGAAACAGTCCCAATTCGAACGCTGGTCTCTGATGCTCGCCCCCGTGTCTGTCCTGATGCTGCCGTTGACCTGGTTAGTGCTTTAACTACCTGTTAGAATAAATCTTGAGAACGGGGAAAGACTGAGCTCCTCCCACAGACCAAATGGCCTCCCTCACTATTGGCTGCTGGCCTCTGGGTCCCAGTAAACATCTGGTACTAATCTCCCCATTCAAGTCGTCAGTGAAGCTGTCCTGACATGTCCCTTTGCATTATACCACACATGACACGTTTGTTATGAGTGATAACTTCGTATACCAAAGAAAGGGATTTCAACCACACTAAACTGGTTAATGTGTGGGGCCACTAAATAAAAACATTGCAAATGCTAAACATTAAAACACATGAACATAAACTGAATATGCGGTATATTCTATAATATATATATATATATAGATATATATTTCTACCATTCTGATTAGTATTGAATGAGTAGTGAGTGGTATTTGCTTTGGAGACTTGACAGAAAAAAACCCCACATAAATAATAGACGAATGTTGCCCTCACGTGGTAGTAAAGGTTTCTTGCAGTTTATAGCAACTGAAGTTTTTTGACCAGACAGACGGACAGCTGTGAAAATAGTATTGAAACATCCAGAGTATACAAAACCATGTCAATGCCAGAAGAATAAAACACATGTGGAGAATCACTAATCTATTAAAAAGCTTGTAAAGTCTGGCTAATCGTCAATTTTTTGACACATGATCTCTCAAGTGTACTTCACTTTGTTGTTGTTTTTGTTGTTTAAGGGGAATTAAGACCATCCTTAATGTTTTCTTGTTTCTTTTTTCTTTGCATCTTCTCCTCCTTCTTGTCTATATGTAGTTAGTAAGCTTGCATTGGTGCTCAAAAGCAGTTGGCCTCCATGATGTTGCATTACTGCCCTCTTATGGTTTCAGCCATCCACTTCTTCCCCTCGTTACATCCTTCTCACTGTGTCTTCTCCATCTCCTGGTTTTAAGACACTTGTATAATTCAGTACAACACAGGATTATGGAAGGTGGAATAATAAACTCAAAAGGATTATTCAAGTATAAATTGTGTTGTCTTTTTGGGATTGGATATTCAACTCATAAAAATGTAAGCATAGTATTAAAAAGACACTTAAAATGTGTTGTTATTATTATTATTATCATCATTATAATATTATTAAAATCTCCACATGTTATGTAAGTCAATATGTTAATATCAAGTTACACATATTTATAGTCATCAATACAGAGGCTCCTCCTGCACCTTCTGGTCTCAGGTTTCTGGAATGGTGACATGAAAAGTTTCAAATCAGTCAATATTGATAATTATTTTTGCTATAAAGAAACAACATGTTGTAGAAACCAGTTCTTAACAGACAGGAAACAGCAAACACTTGTTAAAGACAAACAGCAGCTCCAAAACTTTGGAATGATCTGCCTCTGCACCTAAGACACACATAAGACACTTGGCCTTGTCCTTGTCTGTTTTTAAATCCCTCCTTAAAACCCACCTTTTCTCTTTGGCCTTTGACACTTGGTGAGACGTTGATTTTTATTCATTTTATTTATTTGAATTTGAATTGATTGTATTGTATGGCTGCTATTTCTTCTTGTGTGTGTGTGTGTGTGTTTTTTTAAAAAATGTTTTTTTAATTTATTTTAAGCTGTTTTGACCCGTGTCTTCCTCAGAACCTGCCTAAAGTGCAGAGGCAGCTTGAGTCATAAGACAGGTATTACTGTTCTGTTGAGTTGCTGTACGTCTAAAAAAAGAGACAAATGTGGCACTTGTTCTCGTTGTCAATAATCTGATTACAAATAAATAAGGCAATGATTGAGCCCTCATCACGGGCCAAGGCAACGTCAGGATATCAACAAACTATTGAGCTGCTGTTCTCACTGTGTGACAGGTGGGCAGAATCTTTCATGCTGATATCTGCTGCTATCTTGAAGCTGCAGTTCAAAGGAAATACCAGAATACCAGGAGGATTGTACACCTGTGTGTGTACCACACACACACACAGTTTTGTGCTGTTTCTTCTTCTTAGGACAGTGCATTAACTTACGTTCATTTGGACAGCATAAACAAAGCATTATCCCTAATATTAAACACAACAGGTCAATGCTTAACACTAACCTCAACCTAATCACAATTCAAAGATTATCCCTCAACTTAAAAAATGAGCTCAGAAATCTCATTAGGACCATGTTAGGGTCCCCATGTTGACCCCATGTCATAACCTTAACCTAACCTCAGCCTAACTTAAAAACATGTATTCACCTTACAATGTAATACTTTACATTATGGGGACTTGATTTTTGTCCCCATAATGTAACTGTGTGTAGACAGATTCAGGTCCCCACAACATAAGGAATATCAGGTCACACATACACACACATGCCTGATAGAGGACAGGGTGAAATCAAAGAAAGTTTTATAACATACGGATTACATGCAGTTAAGTATTTTGACAGTAAATCCTTGTTGAAATCAACTGAATTGAAAATAGTATTAACCACTACAGGACACTAGAGGGCAGTGTCACACTACTTCTTCAATCTTGTAAGAGAAACCCTTTTTTCCCCCAGTGCTTTTATGGCCAGAAATTATGAAGTGAATGAGTTTGTCACCAGGAAGCCGATCATGGCATTTGTAGATTTTTTGGAGATATATAGCTCAACCATTTGTTTATGCGTCCCTGATTGCATGACCACAACCCCATCACTTTGATGGTGTGCTGGTAGGACCCTCATCAAGATGTCCACAGTATATATACAGTACTGCAAATATACAGTGCATTGTGAAGCCCATTCCTCACAGGTATGGCGTCATGTCCTTGTCATGCTGCTGGCATACAACATTGCTTTGTGATGCCTGGATTTCCCTCGGCCCCCATCCCCTTCAAAGCACTTCCTTTAGGGTGACATCAGCTGTGGTGCTGCTCCAAAAAAAAAAGGTGACCGCTCTTTAGCAATCAAGTGTGCTTTGCACTCAATTCAACGAGGCACTTGTAGTCTGATCAACACAAAAACAACTTTTTACCCACCACTTGTATCCAAGAAGCATCTTTTATCAGCAATTTTCCATCCTCCCAGCTTATTTTCCACACACTTAAGAAATGAGAAAGCAGCCAAATGTTGATAACGCAACAAAAGCGCACGGGCAGGGATCCCTTTTATTGCATCCATGAACAGCTGCAGTGGAAGGAGTGTTTATACCTGCTCAGGTAGATACAGTACAAGCGGGAACAATAGAAGATGCTGCCGCAAACAGGATGCGTGAGATGGAAGTCAGAGGGGTAAACATGTTGTGTTGTCATATGTGGGACTGAGTGAGTCTGACTGTGTGTCTATGTGTGAGAAGAGTGAATCTGTTGTCTGCTCTGTGGAAAAAAACAAGCTGTTCACATGAAGACATTATGAGCTTAAGACTTCAAAGGAGGAAAATCAGATATCACACATAAGACACTCTGATGCTCAAAAAAAAAAAGAGGCAGGAATTCCAAAGTTGGGTGTTGTGGATAAGTTGTGTATTTTCATATGTTTCTCCGTGTGTGTCTGGGGATTCCCATGCAGGTTCTCTAATTGAAAATCCTTTCCCAGGTATTCTGTCATCAACAGAGGCGAAGATTTTCAGAGATCAAAGTGGCCTCTTGAGTCTGACAGGAGAATCTGTGACGCTCCGCCACCTCTGACCACTGCTGTGCTACAACAGTATTGTACTGTAGTGTTATAGTTATACTTATACTTATATAACGTTGTTGTTATATAATAGAAGTATAATTTTAAAATATCTTCCTCTGCTCAAGAGCTACTTAGGCTGGATGTGTTATTAGATTTTATTTTCGGTGACTTTTAATGGCAATGAAATGTATCTGTTCTTTATCTGCGGCTTTTTATAGACATGTCCTTTTAAAGAAAGGCCTCAAGTGAATACATCTCCATGGCTTTGGGGTGTTTTGAAATGTTAGACTTATTTTTAATGCCCCAAGTGATTTCTAATCTAAAAAGCTCCAGCTGTATCTCACCCATGAGTCATGTCAGGGATTCCAGTAGGCTGCTTGGCAAGTCCTTGGTCCTTAATCCTGAAACAGAATTCCAATTTGTTATTCTAAACATCTTAGCTACTTAGAGTCAAAACCATGGTTAAAACTGCATCCAAGAAACATGCTTGACTGATATCAACTTTGCGCACACTGTCTTAGTTCCCAGGGTCTTACAAGGTATTACGAGATGCGTTCTGCTTTATAACAGGTTGCACCTTCAGTTACTGTCAAACCTGCTTGAGAGCTTAAGCGCAAACTTAGTGCAGAATCCACCATGTTAGTTTCTTATTCATTCTCAGTGGAGCATTTCCAGGATTTATCTCCTGATGAAATCCCCGATTAGAGACTTGTATTCTGTGGATTTTAGCTTTGATTGAGAGTTGTTCATGCCAAAAAATGTTGAATGAACCGTATAATGTTGTAGGAATTTTCTTGACTTGATATTTGATTAAATAATGCAGTGGGATGCCCATTAATCCAGTCCTTAAATTGGTTCTTTCAAAGTCAGCCTTAGGAGATGCTTTAGTGTCTTTGTGAGTATTTCTTTTGAGTCCTCTAAGTTAAAAAAAAAGACCAGATGAAAGATTTTTGAAGGTACAAGACAGAGTTTTGAGCAGCATTTTTGGTAGCACACTGTTTTTCTGGCACGTGGAGGCCTGTCCTCAGTGGTGGGCCTGACCAGCCATATCTTCCTCTATCATCTTGTCCACCGTGTGCTGGAGTAACTCAGACTTTCAGCTGACTTGTCCTCAGAGTGCAGCACCCCTGCACATGAGAGGGACCTTTATTCGGTGGGCTCGCAAAATTATCTCCTCATCAAATTTTATTTGAGCTGAACAAATTTTTGTTTACTCAGCAAGTGAGGGAGACTGGCTTCCTTGCTGTGCTTCTCCAAATCATAAAAACATCAGTGTAAATTATCAGATTTAGCATTGCGTTACCTATTTATGCAGGGTGCTGCTCTCAACCAAGTTCCAGTACATGGGCCGTACCTCTTACATGACAAGCTGGGGGGGCTGTTTGGAAAATGTCTTCCCCCCCCCCCCATGTAACCTCAAGTGGATTTGTGAACGGGCACAGTGTGTGTCATGCACAATTGCTGCGAAGGCAGTGTGCATCTATGTATGTTTACACCTGTTTCAACCGCAAGTTTTTAATAGAGGTTTGAGATAACTTATGTGTGTACACTGCAAGTGCCTGCTTGGTTTTCAGAAGGGAAAGAAAAAAAGCAAGATACAAGTCTGAAAGACATCATTTACCTGGGGACGGCTACATTTCAGGCATGGATGTAAAAGTGTCAACGTCCATACAAAGGAGACTTATCATGGTGACTCTCAAATGGCCCGTATCTTTTCATAGGCAAGGAGACAGACGTCTGAGCTGTGTAAAACTTGGACATCGTACTTAACTCTGCCTGTCTGCACACCCCCAGAGACCCATACTACTTTGCAGCCTCTGCTGAGTATGGGGAATATATTGAATTCCACATCTGCTACTAAAAGGAATACTATTATGCCAGTGCAAATCACATTTAAATGATGACATAGTTTTAGACTGACCACACAATATCACAGTCTCTCATGGTTTACTAGCTGTCTTAGCTGCTTTTTTTTTTTTTTTTGCCCAAATAGCAGACCAGACCAGGCAGTTAATGCTTCTTTATGCAATTCATTATCGCCACTCTCAAGGGGGCACTTGAACAGAATTGAGTAAGAATCTCGGAATGTAGAAAAAAAAAAAAGTGGGATACACTGATGGATGCTGGCATTTCTTCTTTTGGACAAAGATGTTCATTGTGCAGTAGTGGTTGAGTCAGCAGAATTTTGAATAACACAACTGTGGCTCAACGGAGCCTCCTGAAGAGATGTTTTGTGAAATTGTGCATAAAAGAGTGCAGCTACGAAGGCAGATCTCTTAGTGAGTTTTGCTGCATGCTTCTGGAGTTAGTATTGCTTGGCCTTCGCTGAAATGCCTCAACGACCACTGGTGGGTTTTGAAGCCGTTACTGATATCCATGATATCTGAGCACCAACTATTATTATTCTTTGGTCATCCATGTCTTTAATTTGTAACTATTTATATATAAATGTGAATGTTTTTAGAGTGGCTTTGAGGTTCATTTTTATGATTTTTAATTCATTGGGTTGCCAGCCATTGGATGGATTGCCAGGGATTTTAAGTAAATATTTCTTTTCTCTATTTCTTCTTATTGTGATAATGATGATAATCATCACTTTTTTTTTTTATTCCAGCCTCAACTGTATACTTTCTGTCACACTGAGCAAGTGTAGAGGACCACTTCTTCTGGCACCTGACTGAACAAAATGTTGTAGGATGCTTGAAAGTTTCTCAGAAATTGAATATACATCTGATAAGCCTTATGTAACAAATATGTAGTTTGGGCAAGGGCCTTGCTTTACTGAAGAAACTTACTCAGCAAACAAAGAACAAAATGAATGCTGTGTGAATGCTGCCGTAGTCCCCTGACTTGCTTCGGAAAGGGAAGGATGAGCAGAGGCCTCCTCTATCTGAAGTCTCACCCTCAGATCACACTAAATCTTACACACTGGTCCTTTAACTGTTAAACCCCAGGGACTGAGACCCATGTCTCGGACCACAAACAGAGCAATTTAACATGTTTTTTTTTTTTAACAAAAGCATTTTATTGACAGTATGGCTTACAAATTCTGTTGTGTTTTTTGCAGTATTCCTGTCTGACATGGACAAACGTGTTCAAAAATGTCATAAAAATCTTATTTAACCTCTCAAAAGCAAAAGTGTAAAGCCAAGACTTTACAACAAAGACTCCCTTATCCACCCTCTCTTACGCATAAACAGATGCACACGTAGAGAGGAAGTCTGTTGTCCTACCCAGCATCAGTGAAGGGAAGCTCTGCTGTCATAGGAAAACTACAATACAATGTAAGCTGTTGTGTCCTTTGTCCTGTCTGCACTGTTTATATATGTTTATCAAGATGGTCGCAGAGACATAAGACCTAGTTTGGCTACAACGACTAAATCTCCTCTCCTCCTTTCGGAGTAGCTGTTTGGAAGGAGCAAGTTTCTTCTTGTACACAGGAACACCAGCAGACGTGGCTTTAGACATCCACTAAGCTATCACAATGCATTTGCAACACAAACTCAGGGGGAACCAAACCCTGCCTTGTCTAAACTTCCCTCATGTCTGATCAGCATCTGATTCTGGCATCAACTCATCACGAGATGAGGTAGTGCTGAGATATTTAGAATTCGGGGCTTTGGTTTACAGGGATACAACCACAGGCTATATACACTTCTGAGATGTTGTAACCCACGTCTCTATGCAGGTGTGCAAAGTTAAGAGGCCTCTTTATTTGAAGAATCACCTGACGTTTTTCCACCTGTGTGTCAGTATTGCCCATGCCCTCAAGATACAATTACAATCTCTGCAGTCTGTCCACACAGAATTGTTATTTATCAACTAAGAAAACAAACAACAGCCACACTCCCCTTTCCCTTGGTTTAATTTGAACAATGTGAGGTCTTATTCCAGATTTCTGCTTCCATGACCAAGAGATCCTTGCTGCTGAGCACTGATGACAACTCAATGTGCTCTGTGGTTTGTGACCGCCAACCCCCATCCACCGACCAAAAGCAAAACAACCTGCAGCTATCTCCTTGGTTGCGCTCAACTGGAAAACACCAGACTTGGGTGATCTTTTGCCCCCCACACAAGCAAATGTGGGAATTTTGACAAACTCAGGCTCATATCCTTTCAAGCCAGTTCAATCAAAATAACACCTCAGAGCACACTGATTTGTACAAGAGAAGAGATCAAATCTAAAACCCTTTGCTGACCTCTGAACACTTGCTCTTGAACCCTTCACCCCCTCCCCTGGTGTGCTAATCCTCCTGGAGCCCAGCTCATGTGGTCCAGAGGAAATGGAGCGGATGGGGATGAGGCTGACAGCACCAACACAGCTGGCCTGTGCAGACCACCATTAGTTGAGATTGGAAGCACCCACCTCCACAGATGTGAGGGTCCCCGATGAGGGGGGAAAGCTCTCTTCTCCTGCCCCATGGCCACCATGTGCTTACCCCTTCAGAAGACCACACTCTATGGCGAATACAGTGTGCTAGCCAATGATCTGATGGCCATGAGGGATGTACGTGAATGTGTTTCATTAGACACAGGACCACACAAGACTGTTGTTGGATATTTTTATAAACACTGGAAATAAAAGGCTACATCTATCAGAGCACCAGATTAAAGTTTGATTTTGCACAAACAAAGACTTGAGGCTGTTTCGCAGAGCCATCGCGGAACAAAAGTCCTCTGAAAATGTTACCTTTTGTGTTTGAGGTGTTTCCCCACAACTTCAGAAACTCGCATGTGAGTGATGTTATGAGCAGATGTTTAAGACAGTTTCCCAAGACTTTCAATTTATTATATTTTCATCTCACAAGCCAAAACACAAACAACACATCAACAAATCTGTCTGTCATTCAAGGTACATTCAATCTGGCAAAACATTGTTTGCCACAATAAGAGAAACAATCGCCATGAATGTCTCCCTGAGGAGGAGCAATTATCCTGTGCTCCTATCAGGGAAAGAGTGAGGATTAGAAGTGTTTGTAACAAGATAATGTGCAGCAAATGTTTGCAAATTCCTCGACTACACCGCTCATGTATTTGAAGAATGAGAGCACTAAAATGTACTTACAGACTGTTAAAATCCTGCTTTATGCTGAAAGATGTCCTCCTTTGACCAGGACATGACACCTTATACAGAGGGAGCCAGAGGTCAAGCACATGGAGCCATTTATAAAACTCGAGAGAGTGGTTTGTGGAGGCTGTGGGAAAGTTTTTTTTTTCTTCTGTTGGATGGGTTAAATCCTCTTTCTCTGCTCTGCACTGACGGTTCAGCTTCAGCTTGCATCATGTTTATGGAAGTTAAGCATTTTTAGTGTGAAATGCTGAGATGTCATGTGCATGGATGGTGAGATGGTTGTCTTTATTGAGCATATATTTCTCCTGACAAGGTCTACAAAGTACTTCATTTTCCCAGGCATCACATATCAGATCAGGTATTTGAATAAGGTACAGCCAGACAAGTATTTGAATCAGTGCCCCAGTTCTTACTGTGTTTGGATGGTGAATAGATTCTGATGGAGTGGCTGATAATGTACAGTAGATTTCTGGACATGACTGGGTGCTACATTTCACAGCTGCTGCCTGAGACCTGAGAGGAATAACTAAATAACTCAATTTTGGGGGTGAAAAAAAAGAAATTAATCGCTGGCATTTTCTTGTTGTGAAAAAGTTGTCAACTACAGGGGAAAGGCATGGGCCAAAGTCCAATAATATAGCCCTTCTCTACAAGGCCAAGTCTGACGCAGGGAGTCCAACATGCTACAGGTTGGGACAGAGCAGGTCTGTGTGGCGAGCCAACCACAGAAACTCTGTCACCTCTCCACTCTGCATGGAAATCCCTGTGTACTGTCGCGAACAGCGGCAGCACACAGCACAACAAGCACAAACGAGCCGTGTGTTGACTCTGGTAGTTCGTGAAGCATCACCCGCATTTTGTTTCACACAACAGGAGGTTGACTCTGACTCATTTATCAAACTGTAGGTTTTGTGAACCAGTTAGCCGTTAGAGCACAAATCTGTCATGTCAAGTCATTATTTTCCTAAAGACAATACCTGTTAATATCGTTGTGATGATGGAGTCATTTCAGCAGTGAGCTAGAGTGGGGAAGTTGTTGTCTTTGAACAAATATAGGTGCACTGTTCTCCCCTTGTTTTCCATCTATACAGGTTAAAGCTGCAGTATGTAACCTTTGGGGATTTGTTGTTGTTGATGTTATTGTTCAGCCTCATTTGACAATGGTTTGAACGTAACAGACGTTGTTTATTTTATATTAAAACAATTCCACACTACAGTTTTAAGGTAACTTGACTTGTGGCGAAGTAAAACTGCATACTTCCTCCAAAATGTGAATTATGTAAATAATGTTTCAAGGCTGAACAATAACCTAAAGTTGCTTGAAGTGAACTCTCAGAGGCTTACTGCACCACAGAAACCAAACTTATCTCAAATGTCCGAGAGGAAAGTTCTGGAAATCAATATTTTCATCTGACTCAGAGAGAACTGTGCAAGGACATGATCTGGTAACCAGGTGTTCAAGAAACACACAGTTTATATTAAAAACTTTCCTCAACCAAAACTCTATTGGACGGCAACATCTATCTTAAGCCAATGGTTCTCAAAAGGTGTCCTGGGACCCTTGGAGGTCCATGGCATACTGCGAAAAGGTTTCTAGCTTCAACTATTAAAATGATCTTGATATACAGCAGGTCAATGTTTAAGTCTTTTCTTCTAACAACATGCTTCAGAGTATGATGAATATTGACAGAATTGTTTTTTGTTGTTGTTGAAATGACTCTCTAATCCATCAATTTACTGTCAAAGGAGGTCCTTGAAATGTGCTGCCCCAAAAACCTGGTCATTTACCAGTTACCAAACAATATTCTTTAGATAGAGGACACAACATACAAATAATGTTACATTGTCTCCGTTTACAAAGACCAAACACAGGTAGAAACAATAATGCCAGCAACAACAGAAATGCCCAAAAGCTGCACACTGCTGCTTTAGGCTCCAAAAGATCCTCAGTGAGCACGACACAGCTGCATTACTTGGTGCCAAAAAACAAAACAAAAAACAATGAAGTACATTCTCCCAAAAATAAATGCTAATTGATGTAAACATGTAGCACACAAAGTTATTGTTAACTGCAGCCTCCTCACCGTGGAAGAAAGCCAGTTTCGTTGTGATAGAATCTATCCCACATTGAGACCACATGGTGGAGATCCTGTGAGGTCCAGCTCACGTCAGATACCCCTGTCAGTTAAAATCACCATATACTGATTAGCTCCTATCAGCCCTCTGCTTGACAGGGATGTGCACAGTGAGAGGCTTGGGTATCTCCTTGGATATCTGAGCTATGTAAACTCACCACTGTGGGTCACGGGGCAACAAGTCCTTTTCCCTGATCCACACTCATGTTCATGTACACGTTACAATGACAATAAAGATATTCTATTCTGTTCTATTCTATTCTATTCTATTCTATTCTATTCTATTCTATTCTATTCTATGGTTCCTCACATAGCACAGTCTGCAGGAAGACTCACAGATAGTGTCATCACCATGATCAGACAAAAAAGAAAGTGCCAGGGTGCCATTTCCATTATCAAGACAGCTCATCTCTCACCTTCCTGCAAGCAGTTGGCCAAGGAAACTCAATTTCTTTTTTAGCAAATAAAAAAAACTGTATTGATTAAATCATCTCTCTGTAAAGGGTGATTTTCAAGTCACGATCTTTTCACAACTTGTCACGACGTCCTGCCCTTTTTCACAAGTTGCCCCCCAGTGACCCTCATGTGGAGGGTGAAGCAGTAGAAAATGCATGACTGAATACTCAAATTATTTACTTCATACTTAAAACTGTACCGTATACAGTATGTGTTTCTGGTTAAGGTATTTTCCACGTTGCTAAGAGCAAACTTAACTGTGTTACTATTTGCACTCCAGGGTGCCACATACTGTGGCATCCTCAGTTCACTGACAGTAGTGACAGACAGAACATTTCCAATACTAAGTTTATGTGGATGGAGGAGCTATATGACTATGCATGGTATATAGGTTTGCATATGGGAGTATGGGCTTGGGTGACCTGCATAAGGAATAGACTCCACTCTCAGTAGTTTAATGAAAAGTTGCACTTGCCTGAGCTGAATAAATATAATCCTAATGAAAAAGTATTAATAATATGCAAAGAAAATATCAAGATTGGATGGATGTGAGGTGGGGAGCCAGACATAACTAAATCACATAAAAAAGGCCAATAAAAACGAAGCAAATTGAGGCATGAATGCTTTCTTGTGCCACCAAATAGATTATGTAAGTAATCCTTTCAGTCACTGATGGCTTGGAATTCAAGGAGGCAAAGAAGGCCAAGTCGTGTCCAGCCATCAACTCCTTTCGCCAGCTCGTCGCTACGCAGTTCCCACTGTTTGTGATTGATGACCATAGCTTAGACATGACCTGGTCCAGTGAGGAGCCTTACCAGCACTCAACAACATTTAGCACTTTTCACTCAACTTACATCATTCAAAAGAACCATGATGTAGCTTTATATTTTTGAATTGTTGATATTTTCTTGAGTGCAAATTGTGCACACTTTGGTATGGTGGATTTTGACTTGGAGGACTGCCTGTAAAAATACCTTATATTTGAATCTAATGGATTAAGTGGACATTGAAAAAGTTAGTAATATATGTTTGGTTAAAAATTCTTGCATGGTTTTTGATTTCAGCGAGTGTGTGCCAGAAGCTCTTCGAAGAAGCATTAGAATCTACATTACGATGTTTTTATAACGATAAGCCTTTATTTTGCTTGGTTAAATCCCAGCCTGGCAGCATCTACAGGTGTCAATGACATCGGATTTTACGACTGCGTTTCATACTGCGATTACTACAGTCAAAATACCGTCTGAAAACATGAGAGACTGTACTGTAGGGTGCAGGCTCTGAACAATATACACACACAAGGAAGTATCTGCGGGTAAAAGAAAGAAAATGTGTTTGTTTATCGTGGAAATGCTCAACAATTGTTACAGTGGAATCATTTTAAAATGACAAATCATTGGCATCGGAGAGAGATGGAGACGGCTAAATAACACAGCAGTACTGAGAACGTGGGAAGGGGAGACAAAGTAAGAGAGAGTGGGTCGTGTGTTTTTGTCTCAGTGTACTGTATGTAGACCTATTTATGCAGTGGGGGAAGTTTCAGCTCTGAATTATCTACATTGTTTGAAATTCCCATTCCTCTTGGCAGACAAGGCACAGGCCGGGTGTCCATGTGGGTGACTGTAAATGAAACATTCCACGCTGGGTTCAGGACAGGGTTCTTCTTGACTCATCGTCCGTCATTGCATAAACCTGCGTCTCTGCTGTGAAGCAGCCCATTCTTCTGCCCATGATGAGCCTGGCAGTAAAGTCTCTGGTCTCTCTACATGACGGTATCGTCTTAATCCACCACTTGTAAACATCTGGAGCGACAGCCTTACAGTGCACAGCACACAGCGTCTGTATGTTGACCTCGCTGATGCTGTAGACAAACTCAAGTGGATTATCTTTAAAAAAGTAAACACCTGCCTTGGTTTCGTTGGGGCCTCAGAAGCCTGTTTGGGGCCTGTTGGAAAATACAAAGCCTAACCATGAAGAAAAGGCACCAAAACTATACAAAGGGAGTCCACCACAGACTCATATCTAGGTCCTGAAGCTCAGGCCCTTCTCACAAGATTGGTGTTTCCTCGCCTAAGTCTCATGGGAACCAGAGGTGCTGTAACGTACGTCAGTCTTAAACGGACCAAGGCATTATTAAACATTTATTTATCCAAAGAAGTGTATTGTTTGCAGGGGGCACCAGTGTTCAGTGCCAAGGACAAACTGATGGCAGTCATCAAGAGAGGAGAAAGTAAAGTCATTCAGAGATATTTTACTACAAGGTGACTACAGGGAGGTACATCTGGGTGAACGATGATTTGCCCTGCAGTTTGGTGAGTTTCTGACTTTTAATTTGCAAGTGTTTATGTAACTAATTCTTCATAATGCATTTTGGAGAGGAGTGAAATGCTCTCCTCAGGGAGTGGATGGGCCCAGGTAGCCCTCACATCTCAAGAGCAGCCTAATGGAAAAGCAAACACAGTGATTACCAAGGCCCCTTTACAAGGCACTGCTCACAGTGAGAGTGGAGTGTTGCACCTGGACAAGCAACAGCGTTTATACATCTATACATGTTATTGTGGCGTGTGTAGTTAGATATGTAGCTGACTGAGTGCATGCATCCATTTTTTAAATATGATAATGGCATGAATACAGCTCCTGTATATGCTTATATTTCATACTTTAAAGTATTGTGCTTCCATTTTATGTTTTTAAACACACTCACACATTTCGATTAGCTGCATTTCTAAATGTTAAGTTGTCAAAAAAGAAGGGGGAGGGGGAGAGTGTACTTAAATGGCAATAGATATTAGACGAGGGAAAACATGATTACAATCGTTACATGCACCCACACAATCATGCACGTATGCATGCGCATACACATGAATATCATATGAGAACTCATCCATTTATGTTGATTAATGAAATGTTTTAATGTGTATATATGTGTTTGTGTGTTTCTATTAACAATCATTTTTTTTCAAAGTTTGCCATGTCTTGTGCTGTGGTGTGCCATGTCTCCTCAGGGACCACTGCTGTTGCACAGAGGGGCTTTCTCTGCAGTACACCGGCCCTCTTCACTCTGTGTTGACTCAGTAAATTACGTGGGATGTCAGGGCCCAACCACAGCTTATTCTCGGAGGGGGAGGACGGGGGTGTGTGTGTGTGTGTGTGTTGGGTTGGGGGGCAGTGAGAGAGAGAGATGTAGGGAAATCATTGTAGAGGTCTGGAAAGACACTGAATGCTTTAGGTAGACGACAGAGTGCAGATCAAATCAAGGATAAAACAGTGACATGAACTGCCGTTCTGTGCTGTTTCCTCTGTCTGCAACAGAGCAGCTCGGCTTCATGGTTGAACTGAACTCTGCATGATAATTAAGTGAAATGGTTTAAACATTTGAGCAAAACTCTGCAGTAGCATGGCTTTAAGAGTTGGAAAAAACAGGGAAAAAAATAACTGACCTATTTCTGAGTTATAGTGACTAAATAATACAAAACACACATACAAACCACACATGCCGGTAATCCTTAATCCCCTTATTACAAACAGGGAAATGACCCCATTTTTTCTCTGTGTTGTAATGTGTCGTTTTTGGAGCGTTCTCCAAAACAAAGGTTTGTTGGGTATTTTTTTTTCCAGGTGGATAGAGGAGGCCACTCATAGAATCCTGCAGGGCTCGCGGTTGTGTGGTATGCACACTGGGCGCTTAGGGCTGTCTGTGCTGCAGCCTGTCTGCAGCCAGGCGAACAGACTGCACACCTGTGGGCCCTCCGCCTAGTCCCGTTTGCTTTGACACCTCGGATGCTGTTTCCTTCAACAATACATCTTTCATCCTCGCCATCCACCTCATCACCCCCTCGCCCACTAACCCTTCCCCCATGCCTTTTCTTTTTTACAACAAGTCCCAAAGTAACAGTTAAAAGATTCCCTTTTTTTTTAGACTTTCATTTTCATTTTCCTGATTTTGATTCATCCTTTCTTACAATAATATTGTCAGAAAATTATAGGACTTATTTTTTTTCTCAGCTTCATGTTCTGTTCTCCATGAAATGTGTTGAAATATGGAGTGAAACAGGCTTTTTGTTTGATTCATAATGGCCTGGTTCCATCAACACTTCAACTCTTTGCTATTCCCAGTTCCCTCACCCTTCATTGGCTTACATTTTTTTCCTTTTCCCCATTTTTTTCTCCAAAATTACATTTTCCCCTTCATCTGTCCACAGATCACACTAAGCCTTTGATTGGGATGGTGGTGGAGGGGGCATAGGAGTGATGAGGATGGAGGGTGAGGGGTGCGATTGTGGGTCGCGGTGTCAGTGACTCCCCAGGACCTACTATGAAAGGATGGGACTGAGTCCCTGGCAAGAAAAGTACAACAAAAAAAGCTTTCAAAGATATGCTTTGTGTGCAATCATCAAGCCATGATCGTGCTACAATCGCCTTGTCAAATTTGTCATAACATGCTTTTCTATTTGTTGACATGCTTCATCCATTCTTGGAGCGCTATTTCATCACATGGCTGCACCGCTTCAAGTCTTTGAATGATGGTGGTGGTAACCCAGGTTTGGGTAGTAATAGTTGGGATGTCATAACAGTGACAAGAAAGGTGTAAGGTATAATGTAAAGTGCGCTGGTTGTTACTGCGGGGAAAAACAATGTCTTGAATTGTGTCAGGGTTTACAATAATGATCCTAACATAACAGTGTTTATCCTGAAATGACAAAATTCTATACAATTATTCAGCCCAAAAACTGACATGGAGGTTACGTGATGACATTTGACTTTTTCCCTGACCTTATGACAGCTATAACAAATGTATGATACACATACATTAAATTAAATTACCATCGCCATTACACTGCAAACATTTTTGCCACAAGTTTAAGCCAAAAAGTTGTTTAATCCTGTAAATACATTAAATAAAGCTCCTGCCAGCAGCCACTTTGCTACAGTATGAAAATCAACCTAGCAACTCTAAATCTCACAAACCAACATAAATACATAAGTACATAAATATTGATGTTATTATTCTGCCTCTGTTGAGTCTTTGTGAACATAAATAATGTAAGATTATTTGTTATGCTGCATCTGCCGGGAATGAGGGCAGCAAAAATGGACATTTCAGCCTAGAATACAGAAAACAGTGCCTGCTTTACAATGTGATCACACGACCTGCACGAGTTGTAGCTTTGCTGGATGCAGAAGTGGTAAGGAATATTGCTCGCTGTCATGCTACTATTTACTGTATATTACATTTGGGATTCAGATAACATGCAAGGAGTTGTGTTAATTCACTTATTGCGCAAGTAGAATTGGATTCAAGGCCTGTGAAAACGGCTGCACTGTCAAGACAGAATGGGGACACCATACTTTTGACAGATGCGGAGTTATGGAGGTTTAATGAGTAAAAACAGATGTGTTTACTTTGTTCAGCCAAGATTATATTCTGTTCCATCTGCTGATGCATTTCTCTATTAATCTACCTCTAGGTTATTCTGGTTATGCTTAGTGAGTGACAAGCAGCTACTTTGCCCCAGAGCTGGAGCTCAGCAGTCAGACTCTTCCAGGGAAAGTACAAAGCCTTGCCTGGTGGTCTGCAAACATGCCTGGATGATCTGCCCAAAACAGCCTGGATGGTGGGGTGGCAGAGACACACCTGCTTTGTCAACACCATCTTCCTCACTACTGTGGCCAACTGAAAATCCATCCTGTATAATTGTGAAGACTGCCAGGCACCATGGATTTCATGCAGCCTGTGTTTCACTATACTATTACACTATGCAGAATTAATAAGGAAAGAACACTGAATCATATCCTGTTGTTTGATCCTTGACAAGTGTCTACAAAAGTTTTTGATGGTACATCAATATGAACTGTGTTGTTGTTTGCAGCCGGAAAATGTGCCGACTCCACCAGCAATGGCAATGTCTCCATGAATGCAAGGGATATCTGTCAAACGGGTTGCTTGAGAGGTTTCAAACTTGGCAGGTGACTTACTAACGGCACCAGTGTGGGGCGTGCCGACTTTGAAGTTAGTTGAACTCTTGGGAAACAGACAAATCGATAACGTGAAAAGAGATGATGATAAGAGAAAATATAACCCACCAAACCATTTGGATTATCATTCTGGAGAATAAGTTGGGTGAGCAGCGATGAACCATCAGCACAATTTACTGCTTCAATTTTGTGCAAGAAGAAATATTTTCACTTCACCTGTTTTCTTTCTTTTCTTCTTGTTTTGCCGTTGCTCACTCAGACCCCCAGAGCATCCACCTGGATGGCAGCATGACCCCGTCTCCACCACCTTTGACCTCTCAGAGACTGGAGTCCTGCCACTTGAGCAGTGTGTTGTCCCCTGGTGTTCACCCCATGTTTGGATAGACTACCTGCTTCTCAAAACAAGACATGACAGGGCAGGTCACCAAAGAGAGAGCAAAACAAAGAGTCAGATTTCACAGACACTCTATCAATCAAACATCTTAGAAGCACAATCACACTCACAGTACCTACAGGAATCCCACCAGCTTCAAAGGCAAATGTGTGGGATTTTTTCCTTACTCTTGGAAATGGGATTGTCGTAGATTAGCAGCGGTGTTTATTGTCCTTTGTTGCTACTTGACACAAGCTGAGGATGATACTTAGACAGTGGTGCATTTACTGATATCAAAATAATGCCTTAAATAAATAATAGAGCAGAAAATTAATCCTTTGTCTACTATTTCTGCAAAGTAATACTTAAGACTGCACAGCAAGCATGGGCAAGCTCTCGTACATTCCCAAACATAAATTATGGCAGGACAAATGAACTCTCCTACTGTTGTGTGTTACCGAATGCTGCCATATCTGCTTTATTCACAGTGCATGAGTCACACAGGCATTATTCTTGTGTGAAGATCAACACAGAGGCTTGTGTGTGATGTTGATCTGTAGCTTCCTCAGTTTGCTTGTTCTGCAAGGCTCTGCACTGTTGGTTTTCCACATTTACAAGAACACAGATTCAGCTGATTCTTTAACCCGGCTTGAGTAGCTGTTTGGGCCGAATGTGAGCATTTCTACTCCAAATGATGGTTTATTAGTGAAGCATGCAAAGTTCAAGAATTGTTTGCTTTTGGGACGGAGTCCTGTTTGCTGGGGTTATTATCACTCCACACCACGGTTGGACCCGTTTGCTTTGAAACGCTCCAGAGATAATCTTTGTCCAAATTGTTTATTGATATACTCGTCAGTTTTCCTCCTCACCACCTCAGTCACCCTGTCGCTCTCACCCATCCACCCTCCACCGGCCTTGCCTTGGCCGTGCACCTGTCTGTAGCAGGCAGCTGTGGGTGGGAGGGTCTTGGCTGACAGTGGAACATTCCAGAGAAGAAGTCACCCTGTTAATCCCCTGAGTTTAGGCCCGATAGCCTCCTCCCTCCCTTCCCTCCTTCACTACCCTCTCAGCCCTGGTCAGGCTCAAAGGGATACTGCTATGTCAAAGGTAGACACAGTGAGAATGAGATTAAAGGACGATCTCCCACACACATGCACACCCATCCTCCAGCTCCCGAGCTGAGGAGTTTTAATCCCTCCAAATATTCAAGAATGAAAGCAAATATTGTTATGTCCAGATCTGTGGGCTTGTTTTGGAGGGAAAAAGGCTACAAGGACACAGGATACATCATTGTAACCTTGTAAAGACTTATAGTTGGTCGGTGACTCCATGATACTGTGTGTCTGTAGGTGCGAGGCCATACACTCATGCACAACTCTGGCTCTTGTGTACTGGTAATTTCACTCCTCTAATTGGCCACATCAGTCTCTCAGTATCACAGTTTTTTTTTTTTCTCTCCCACTGTCTGTTAACTGTAATTCAAACAAGAGTCTCTTTATCACCCCGGGAAATTTTGATGTCAGGCCAGAGCCCCAACTTGGCAGCCACCCCATTCAGCTGGAACATATAAATGAGAAAAGCTCCACAATTCACTCTGCGAGTGAGTGCAGGAGTTGACGTTCCTTCAGTTTTTGCTTGACACAGCAGACACTCGATCCGGAGCACAGCGTTTTTATCTTGCTCAGTTCGCTGTTTGGCAAGAACAACTAATGCTGTTTGTGTCCATTTTGTCAGCTAAGGAAGGTTAATATGAGAGCGCAGTCTGGGCAACAACAGCAGATGGCGTGTACATGATCGGCCAATATCAGCCGTATTGGTTTATGTAGATGTGTGGTATGAGCAGAAAATTCCAGTATTTTACTTATCACACTCTTGTGGTTCGTAAAATAGTTCAGCTATGTTTGCTCGTAAGGAATACATCGACATTTTGGAACCTGCACTTACTCACGTGCTAAGACTCAATCCTCATCTCAGCAGGGTAAATATGAAGCTACAGCCAGTAGCAATAATCATTAGCATTAAGAGTGGAAATAGGTGGAAATAACAAGCTTGGCTCTGTCTGAAGTTTATAAAATCTACCCAGCAGCTCAACAGCAAAGAAGAGTTGTGGTTTTTGGAGGATTCATGTGTGGGACTACTCTTCTGTTTCCTTCTGTCTTGGCTGCAAGGCCAATAAATCCTTTGCAAAAAATACTTTAAAATAATTGTTTTTTACTCAAATTTTATGAGACACTGTGATGGACTTGCAACCCAGGTGTACCCAGCCTCCCTCCCAATGTCTGCAGGCTCCAGCTCCCTGTTGATTCTTAAAGGATAAGCGGTAGATAATGGATGGGTGAATTTTTTGTGAGCTATAACATGTTAATTAGTTCGCTTTAAAGATGCTGGTATATGCACATTTTCCCAAAATGCGCCAACACTTAACACTTAACCTCCTTGTTTTTCTTTTGCACCCATTAAATTGTCACACCACTTGTAGCAATTCATTTTCCTTCAGTGTAAAGATTGGTGGTGTCCTGTGACATTGGCTGGACTGCTGCGTGTGTTTAGGCCATGCCAGGGGAATCAGTGAGAGAGTGAGAGAGAGAGTCCCAGGTTGTGGGCTGTACTCTCTCTGTTTACCCACAGACCAGAGCCCCTAAGGCCAGGGGGAAACCAAGGTTGGATCAGAGGCTATTAAATCTATGATGACTTTTGACAGTAATTTTTTCACGAGTCCACAACCTGCCAGTGGTGAGATCAGGTACCTCCTCTTGGCCATTAAAGCATACAAACTGTGCCCACAAATCCCACTCAATGGTATCTCTGTGTCCAGGCAGTGTGTTTGTGCATGTGTGAGTGAGCGAAATGAGGAAGCAGGACTGAGGAGAAGGAGAGGGGGAGACCTCGTTAATCGTGAGACAGTCCTTGTAACACGGGCCAAAAGGTTCGGGTGCTTTTCTTCAGCAACTCCATCACTTCGGGGCAAGAGTCCAAGCCATCAGAAGAGCATATTTGGAAAACCATGCCTTGACTTCAGGCCAACTCGTAAAAGGTGTTTATGTGCATCTCAGCCCATGGGAGCTGAAATCACACATGACAAGGCTTTAGCATTATGGAAGTTGGGGCTTCAGCACTCAAGGGGTTTGGCTAGAAGTTTAGGTGAAAGTTGAGTTGAGCGTATGAGGAGGAGAACAGTTGTAAGGTGGAGCGACTTGGCTTCTACATTAACAGATTATTTGTCTGTTTGGGAAAAGCAAATGTTGCTCTGGGCATGGTACTAACATCACCTTCAGGGAGTTTGAGGCCATGAACATGTGCATGGATGTCCGGCATGTTGCAGAAATGTCTGTGTTTGTGTCTATAGTCTGAGCAGGCAAATCAGGGAAAACCAAACGATTTCCCCAGTAGATAAAATGATAATGAATGATGAGGGTTGAGGGGCTGCTGGTGCCCTATGTGGGGAAATGTGGGGTACATCCTGGAAGGGTTGCCAGTCCATCACAGGGACTGCACATGGAGGCAAACAACCATTCACACTCACACCTACTTTCAAGTCAGAGTGACCAATTAACCTCTGCATGTCTTTGGACTGTGGGAGGAAACCGGAGTGCCCGGAGAAAACCAACACACACAGGGAGAACATGCAACTCCATGCAGCCATGCCCTTGTTTGGACCTTTTTGCTGCAAGGTAACAGTGCTAACCACTATTCCGCCATGTGGGCCCAAACAATTGTAGCTGTTCATAAAGGCAGGGTAGGCAGTACAGTTATAAGCAATTTTTTTACAGAGGGACAAACATTTATACATCTCTGCCAGTTTGGGGGGATTAATTCTGTTCTGTTGCTGTGGCTGGAGAAAGTGCTTAAAAAGGCCATAGGTTATCCATGTCTAATCCACCATTTTAGAGCAGACAGTGATAATCTCTCCTCTGTTCTCCTGGGGTGTTAAAACCAGACCATTAGGCTGGATTATTTCACAGACCAGAAACTAATGTGTTAATCATAAATTAGAGGCTAAGCCTGAGTGAGCAGGTCAGTCTGAGGTTAGTCCCCCTGCACTATAGGGGACTTTCTGTGTGAAAAGCCATGGCTTAACACTTAGTAGCCCCAACATAATCAGGCAGGAACAATGTACAGTACTGTGTAATGTGTCAAAGCTACCTTATGATGAATGTTAAGAAAGAATCTATTCAATCCTCTGTGACTCTTTAAATGTACATTCGCCGTATACATGTGAGCATACGTTATGCAAATACATCTTAACACGTTATATGACGTTATATGAGCCAGTGCAGATACACATGCACTGGCTCATATAACGCCCTTTTAACGGGCACTCACATGACAAACAGCTGAGATAAGTCCATTTATCTGTCTTCAGTCTACATGGGGAATCTTTGACAAGAACAGAAATAAATACCATTCAGGTTTTTTTTCCCATTCTAAAATTATGCCGCAGGGGAACTGGCATGCTGTCTTAAAAGGGGATGATACACGACCTTTGCTATGTGTGACTAATACTTGGCTCCTAAAGACAAACAAAGGTATTTTATTAAAGATCCAGCAAGAAAAAACAAAATAACAGACATTATAACATTTACATAATGGAACAGAAAACATAAAAGACTAATTGGATGAGAGAGAATCTAATCCCTGATTCATCATCTTAGGCACATTAAGACTGGCTGACTCAAAGAGCACAGCATTTTACAAAAGAGTTCTTTATTTCTAATAAACAATGAATAAATGTGATGTAGGATGTTTTTTTCTTTATGATTTAATGATGAAAAACATTCATTCAAACTGCTGTACAGAGCACAGGAAACGATGCTATATTTCAGGACATGATCAATCTAAATTATTGTAGCAGTGATTCAAACATCATTAATATGACAGGACAGGTACAATGGGAGAAGGGGCACAAAAATGAAACATCAAACAATAAGACTTGTTCAACTTTGAAAAAAAAAAACAACATTTTTTTAGATACACAAAGGACACATACATTGTATGTGTTAAATCATTTTTGTTTGTCAGGACATAAAAAGCTAACTACATCATTCACAGATTCAGCAGTCTGTTTAAATACCTTATTTCTACAAAGTGAATTTACATTTCTTTTAAAGTACAAAGTGCAAATACTATGGTTCCCATTATTGCCGATTGGTGAGGGCACATTCTCCATGCAGGAGGGGAAATCTCAGTTGTGGGCTTAGCCTTGCCTCTTGGACTGATTCTGAGGAGAGGGAATTAAAGTGACAACATTTTTAATGACATTCCTGAATATGTCATCACTGACAGAGCTTGAACAATGCATTTTGAGAGGAGACATTAACTTACTAGTTTACTGGAGGATACGCCTTCTCCTGCTTTGGCTGCTGTGAGATATAAAAACAGATAGATACGTAAACAGGCACAATATGAAGACTACTACAAAAATATTCTTCATTATTTCAAACAGATGCAGCCTAAAGGGAAATCCATTGCTTTTTCACTGCTAAACATTTGATTAAGATTGTTCTACTCACCATCTTCTTTGGTCACCCCGAGGCAGCCCATCAACTCCTGCAGTGAAAGCGCCTTGTCATTGCTGATGTCGCAATACTCAACAAACTTCTTCACACACTTCTTTGGCTTGGATTTCTTGCGCAGGAAGCGTTTGAAAGGCTTAATCTCCTTCTTTCCAATGTCCCCACTGGAGTTTTTGTCCAGCTGGCTGAAATACCAGTGGACCACCCTCTCTTCCAGGGTGTGGCTGGGGTCGGGCTCGGCCATCCTAAATGACGGACATCATTAGATACAGTCAATTGTCCATTTGTGCCTTATTGTAAATGACTGAGCCCACTGGTATACTGTTGCGACATACCTTCCGGCTGACGCTGGATCTGTGACAGCGTGCACCATGTCTGTTGACAGCGCATCAAGAACACTTGTCAGGAACTCTGTTTTCTTTGCCCCAGGACAGCCTGGAAAATAAACCACAGATGCGTATACAGTTCATTTGGAAGCAAGGATTGTCATCAAACACAGAAAAAATGTGCATTACAGCATTGAACATGTGTGTTAGGGTGGAATGCTGCTGTCATAGGTGTCCTGAAAACATGTTTGGGGAGGGACGTCGTAACAGCCGGTGTAGTTTTAATGTGAACAGCACATAAAGTCAGCAGAGGAGAAAATATACCCAAACAAGACTTTCACAGTTGTCTTTAACTCCCTCCCATAAAGTGTCAGACCTCCCCTCATGTGGAGCAGGAAGAGAGTTCCCTGCCAATCATCCTGGAGGCCCCTGAGTGGTTTTGACAGCCTGGGGCACAGAAGATGTCACAGAATATTGTATGTATGGACAAGAGGGTCCATTCAGCACCTGAGACTCACCTGACACATCAAGGGGATCAAATAGAGTCTCGACTTATAGGATTTTATCTGACTGATGTCTGATTTAAAGGTATGTATCAGAGATTAACAGCCACAGCAGCCGATCTTTAATATGTGGTGTGATTACTATTTGAAATATCAGACATAATTAACCCATCATCCTATGAGGGTAAATCTATCACTAACTGCCCGACTAAAACTGACAGAAAAGCATTATTTCATGCAGACTGATGGCTTGAAAAGGTAAGGTAAAATCAGGGACAACTGGAGTGGAATGACCCTAATGATAGTAATTGTCTGTTAGGCCACAAGAGTGATGCAGAGGTTGTTCTGGAAGAGCTGAAGGCAATGGAAGCCTGAGAGATTCCTGGATTCCTCTGGGCTCTCCTCTGCTTTCTCACAGGTTAACTTCCTTCTGCTCTTCTGCCTGCAGAGAACAAGAAATTCTCTTTTTATGGCCCAGGCCTGCGGGGCCAGATTCTCTTGTGTTGCAGATAATAGCATGCTTTGCCTCTCTCTAACAGGTGGCGACCAGCATCGGTGTAAACACCCAGCACCCAGCCTCCACTCCACCTTTCCCAAGTAGCACAGGGCTCTGGCAACCTGCGCCAAGCTGAGGACTAAAATATTCACATGTTCCAGTCTCCTTTACATGCTGAACAGACTTGTAGTTAAGTTTTAGTGGGTCCTCCCAGGCCCGAGTCCAGTAAAATATCTGACCTACCTGTCAATGGCCAAACTGGTGCTTTTCTGAGCTTTTTGTGGTAAATGAGTCTAGACAGCCACACAATTGCACCGTCAGAAGGCAAAGTGTTTTTATCTGGCCCCTGACTGTAGAGAGATTTGTGGGATGGAAGTTGGACATGAAGCTCAGTGTTTTTCAATGAGAGCATATGTCCTTTCCATAATGCTGCAGGAATTCAAGCATGTCTGCAGCTCATTCAAATTGGGGAGCCACCATTAAGGGTACAGTCCTTCCCTCTTGGCAGCAAGAGTGTTTCTTGTGGGGGCGGGACGGATCAGCTTCTGTCTGTCTGGGCACTGTTTCGCTGAAGGGCAGGACACAAATGTTCCTGCTGCCATTCAGAGGAAATTGAGTCTGGCCATTTTCCGTTCAGTTCAAGGCTGTGGCAGCAAACGTCTGCTGCCTTACTTTGCAATGATTATAATTATGTAATGTCTGCATTTGACCAGATACGGGGTGGAATCGAGCTGAGAAAAGCCTCAAGTGATTACATTTTCTTGCTGAAAATCTCAACATCTACGCCATTCTACACAAACCCCCATAATTCTGGTGCCCTTGGTCGGAAAGTGTACTTTATATTTGCATGTGTGTGACCCTGTGTTAGTGTCAGACAGAAGCAGTGTTTTTCTATGCAGCCATATGGGTCAGGGTCCTGTCAGCACTGCCTCAGTGCTATCCCATGAGTCTGCTCTGTGCAGAGAGCTGAATATACTGCTTAACTCTCCTGCTGCTTTTAGAGCGAGTTGTTCCTATCTTGCCTCGTTCCCCCATAAACCTCTCAACACCTGTGCTGCAACAGCAAATAAGCTGCAGCAACAAGAAGGCAACATTTATAATTATCCCAGCTCCGTATACTGCAGCAACAGGGTTTACAGCTGTTGATGCAATTTCACAGAGAGAAAATAAGATGCTGTATTTTCTGAGAATAATTGGAGACCTGGGTGATATGTTGCAGGTTTCATTTAAATGTTTACAATGAAGTGTGTGTACTTGTATGAGTGACTGTGTAAGCTGATTGCTGTTTGGTTTTTTTGTTGTTGTCCCACAGCACAGTGTTTATGAAGGTGTTTTTTTGGGCTTATGGTCTTTCTCATGGGATAGTTGCATTTTCCGCCACAGTGTCATTTTCCCTGCTCCATAGATTAGTAAAAATATTTACCAGTGCTGCCACTGGAAGGCAAAGACCAGGAGCATGTATTGGTCTGAGGAACATTCATCTGTGACAGCCAATCTCACTGTTTTATACACACGATACAAAAGTCCTTGAGTGCTGCTCTGCTACTAAACGCAGCACCTGCGAGCAGAGAGCACAGCTCTGGTCTGGCAAACTCTTAAATAAACAGTAATGGATGGGACAGAAACAGTGGCAGCTCTGTTCATCCGCTGCTGGATTATTAACATGTTTACCAAAACCACCAAAAAAGGCAAGTTTGCCAGGCAGCACTCAGCTTTACACTGTGATTTGGTTGTCAGCATCACCTGCAAGCTATAACTTCACTTTGCACTGGTTTTATGGCCAGCCATGCCTGATGACTGACACAAATGAATAAGGATGACATGTACCATTGAGAATTTATAAGTGTAATGAAAATAAAGCTGAACAGACGGCACTCACTGCACTGTAAAACTGTGTTGCTTATAACATACAGTTTGAGAAAGAGCTTCATTTATCATTGTCATTAAAACAGATGCTTCAGATAACAATAGGTTTCCAAATACAGATAAAATGCCACAATATTAAACCCAACATCAACATAAAGAAGCCTTTAACAGGCAGATAATACCCCCTGAAATGCTTAAAAACATGGATTTTGATGCACATATAAAAATTAATCACAGCTTGGGCTCAGTTTAATATTTGAGGCGTTTAGCAGACGCATCGCAAATAAGCGGCACAAAATTGTGAATCATTTGGAGGGCGGATTTTCAGAGTCCCGCTCACATTCACGTCGAACGCGGTGCAAAAACAGACATATTTTGATTTTACAAATACAGTAACACCTGCTATACTAGGTCAGATAAATTATGTTTTACTCCTTATATGCATTTCTTCAAATCTATCATACATACTTTACAGCACTTTAAATCATTAAAACACATCTTTATTTATTTATATTTAACTCATTGGCTGCCATTGACTGCTATAGATGTCAATTCGGCCACTGCATTGAAAATGGCTGGCAGCCAATGACCTTTCACGGCCCACTTGCAGTACCGCCATGGCTCACTAGGGGGCCGTGGCCCACACTTTGGGAATCACTGCCTCAGGGACTGTTGGTGGTCTCATAGCATCACAGAGACCAGTGGTGTGGGTAGAACACAGACATTGCAATGTGAAATTGAGTTATTTTGTGAAGCCATTCGACCACAGTGACCAGCCCTCTAAGTGAATTAATTGCTTTTAGATAATTGCCGAAATTATCTCGACTATTTCAATTTATTGTGACATTTGTGTGACTTCATTTCTCTATCTAATTGTAAATTGCCCTCAAACATACAATGTTTTCACAATTTAAAGTGTCAAATCCAGACAAGCAAACGGTTATCTATCAAAGCAAACACAGTCTCACCTGCAACTAAACCGACCCCATCCCAAAGTGCCCTCCTGCCCTCAATTTACTTATCTACACAGTTGTCAGTCTTTCTATCACTACCTGTCTCTGGCATCCTATTATCCATTATCTCCACCTCTCCTCCCTGCTGTCTCTCCTCCATGATATCGTCCCACTATCCTCCGTCTTCCATGTCAGTTTAAGAGTAATCCTGCCCCCGATCCGTCTCTGTCTCCTTGCTTATTGACCAGTGAGGGGCAGTATCTGGTAATCCTCAACTCATTATCAAGCATTTCCTTGACCACCAGTGCTTATAGTGTCTCTCTCTCTCACACACACACGCAGACACACACACACACACTGTTATCACAACCTTGGAGGCACCGCAGCAATTTGAGGTCTACTACTTTGCTGCTTCTTGGTCCAGTCTTTGGAGACCTACCTTGGAGATGTCTGCTTCTGTAATGGTCCTTGGGTTTAGTTGGGTGAGCCCTCGCATTGCCATCACACTTTGGCTGTTCATACCTGTAACAGAACACACCATGTGAGAAAACGCCAATTCATTCAAAGTTGAAGTGGATATAAAGACGTCTTAAACAGTCTTTTCCAGAATGATAAAAGAGAGAAACCCCATGTTTTCCAATTACTCCCTAACAGTTCAGTCTCTGGGATTCAAATAATTGTTATGTGGCAAACCAGAGGCTGTGAAAGACTTCCAGAAGAGGGGAAGGATTTGCAGCTGGTATGAGGACAGAAAGAAGGAGGGGCAGTGCAAAAAGTGTGAGATAGAGGGAGAGAGGCAGACAGGCTGTCAGAGAGCGTGGGACACAAGGAAGCTTTCACAGCCTCCCTTGTTGTGGAGCTGATGAAGTCCCAACTGCTGCTGTGTGAAGAGAGCAGAAGCTGCTCTGGGACAAGGAGAGAGAAGGGGGGAAAGTCCATGCTTCCATATGTGTGCTAATGTGGTGTCTGGCACTCTGCCTGGAGACTTGTTAATTTGATACCCAGCCTCCCTGCTCAATAAGAGTGCACCAGCGCCTCACTCTGCCAGTCTGACTGACCTCTGACCTGCTGCTTCTCAAACCACTGAGTTGCTCTGTCTCATCAGTGGTGGCCATGTCTGTCTGCATGATAATGTCACACTTATGGGCATTTTCTGAGCATCAAAGTCAGAGTCAGATTTCCTTTTCCCCCGCCTCTCTTTCCTCTAATTAAGACTGTAGTGCTAAACCTTTAAATATAAATGCACACATAGCGATGTGTTTTAAGTCAAAACTGCCAAAGGGAAGGCAGAGACATAACAGCTATGCTAGTGAAGCCAGATGGTGAGATGGTAGCAAACGGTTGGAATAGGAATCTAGAGTTGTGCGTTCAGAAAGCTCACGCTCACCTGAGGAGTGGGGAAAGTCTGATGTCACTGCTCATTGTGCACCGGAGCTTTAACGTGACTAATTTTGCATAATTATGAAGCCTCAGAAGACGATGGAGCAAGACGATGCTTAGTATTCAGTGAGCCAACAATGGTCATGCAACTGGGTCATCCAGTTTGGACAGCCTCCCTGTCAGTTGGTCATTCTGCTGTGTTAACGTGGCTAATGATCAGTTACCCTCTCTGTGTAACAACCGGCTGCTTTGTTTGCCAAAGGGAACAGAGCAATAAATTCCACAAATCTCTGCAAATTTGGGGAAAAGTAGATTAAAGATAAGCCACCAAATATTGCACGGGTGAACTTTCTCTCACCTGGTGGAGGTGCCAGGAATGGGGCGACCAGTGTCCACCAGCACACACCAGCAGTAGCCGGTGGACGGGTGGCATTGGACCGGCTTGTACAGTCCTCCATGGGCACAGTCTGGTATGAAGACAGCATCGTTCTTGTGCTGCCTCGCCTCTTCTTGGGCAGACTGCTGCTCTTGGTCACATGATGAGGCTGAAGAGAGGAGTCACAGGTTAAAAATGAAATCAGCAGATCTCTAAGCGGATTGTCTCACACACATTTTTACTTTCGTGGTCACATTAATCACATTAAAGTATGACCCGGCTCTGTGGGTTTTATTTTTAGCCTTACTGTAATAGTATTTCCTTATTATCACACTATGACGTTGTTATTTATGTAAAGTGTTACCAAATGATTTCAGCTGAATGAAGAAAGGTGCTCACAGCCGCGCTCTCATTACAATGCTACAAAATCCCAGAGCTGGAGGAGGACGACTAAGAGGAGGAGGATGAGTGTTTGGAGACAGTGTGTGTAGACTGCTGTATCAGGCCCCCGTGGCACTGTTTACGGACATTAACGGGCTAATGACTACGTACAGCTCCCTATGCCCCAAGTTAAGTAAATATTTGGACACTCAACTGCCCTCTGTGGATGTGTGTGTGTGTGTGTGACAGAGAAAGAAACAGACGGGACAAAAGCAGAACGGTGGTCAGCCAGACTTTTGCTTTCACACACCTACACACAGTGACTCAGTACTGCTGGGTAAAGTAGCAGGGATCTATATGTTTACACATGGAAAAAATGCAGTGCTCTAGGAACTTCATTAGAAAGACGGGGCTTTGCAGAGCCCCACCAGGATCTAATCAGACTTTTTTTGTGCGTAGTCGCCTGAATCTCTGGAGTGAGGTTCTCCAACAGAGATTTGAATATTAAACTCATGGTTTTTTCAGGCTATGAAGGCTTTCATCACCACGCTGTCCCTTTCTTTGGTGCTTGCCTCGAGGCTCGGAAGCTACTGTGGGATTATGGATATGCCTTTTCTTTGTTTATTTTCATTAGAGATCTTTACCCACACAAAAGAGACCAAATGAAATGCCTCCCCGGTTTCTCAACCGACTTGCTTCGCTCCAGTTCCTCCGTATGGGCTCTCTTTGTTGTTTTTTTTTTTTCTTTTCACCCCAATAGCCCAAAGAGCACATGGTAATCAAATCCATCAATGCTGCATTTCTCAGGCTTTTTTTATTGGTTGTAAATTATGATAATGAGATTCACACACAAATGCGCATATGCACACAGGGTTCTCATCTTTAAGATGGGCTCAAAATAATTTCTCCAAGTGCACAAAAAAATAAATAAATCTGCTTATCTGTACAACGCAAACAAGCATGTGTTCAACAGGAGAGCAGAATGGAGTAGCTAACAGAATAGGACATCCTGTGTTTGTGCCATGTGCTGATAATTAAAGATACGCCGCAATGGAGAGAACCACAGAGAAGCAGATCCTCAAAGCCTACTGCACTCCAACACCAAGATGTATTGGTTTCACAAGCCACCATCTGTCCTTAAAAGACAGGAAAAGCCTCAAACCATGATTGCTCACACAAGTAGGAAAAACAGAGAGCGTGCTTTCAGTTGAGGTTTGCAAACACCCCATCGCCTTCATTAAAGAAAAAAGTGGTCTTTGAAACTCACATGGTGCTCTGGTTCTATTGTTCTGTCGACTGCGAACCTGCTCAGTCCACAGAGTGGGGTACTGGGAAATGATGTCTGAAAGAAATCACCGAGACAGCTTTATTAGCTTCAATTGAAAACACACTCGTTTATATGTGAGCCAAACCTGCTGGTTCCAAAACTCACAGACTGTAAAAAGCACATCAAGGTTATCGTCTCTCATACTGCTGCTGTAGACATGCAGAATAAATTACATATGACAGTTGTGTCCATAAAAATACAGCAGGAGAAACAGAAGTAAGTAAACTGCAACTACGGGTCTCAATCTGTCTTTTCAAATAATCTCATCAAATCATAAAACAGTCCATGGAAAATACAACAGGGCTCAAATGCAACTTTGCAACATCTGTTTGGCCCAAGTGACAGTGATTGATTTTCTTCACTGCATGAGAAATGTAGGATGTTGTTTTCTTGTGTATTTCTGTCCAGTCGTTTGTTTTTATCTTTGCTTTTGTTTTGGTACTTTGAAGTTGTTGTTTCCTGTATTATCATTGCTGTTGACATGGCAGCTTCTATTAATGTTCAATGTTTGACAAGTTGCAAATTCAGTCTAGTAACTGTGTTTATTCTTATCCTGCTTTTCACACATGGACGACAGATGAAAACCTGCCTTTTGGCAAAAACTCACACATATATATATATATATATATATATATATATATATATATGTATACATGTATGTATATATATATGTATGCATATTTACAGAATTGTCTATAGAAGTGTGGTAATATTATGGTATTAATAAAAAAAAGGTTAATATTACAGTTATTTCCAAAGTTTTATTCAGGTAATGATAATGAGAATTACTGTTACTGTAATACTGATATTAAAAATTGTCCATTATTATTACCAAGCTAATGGCGATTACTACAGAAATACAATGGCATTGCCATAATATTACTTCCCTATTACAAATTATTACCATACTATTTTTAGTGTACTATAGAGTACAAAGTACCTGTAAAATAAAGTGTTAGCAATTTGGACTAAGTTAATACTCCCAATCCAATCCAATCCAACGTTATTTATAAAGCACTTTAAAAACAACAACAGCTGAAACAAAGTGCTGTACATCAGAGATAAATAAAATAAATGTATAATATGACAAGTAAGAATGTTATATAATATAAAAAATACTCCAACTGTGTAAAAGTAAAACTGATTAACAGCATTAATACCCTTTCACACATAATAAACTGTTTTTGCATGAACCTATATTTTATAATTGGCCACAGTGGTGCTATTCAACAAAAATGACATAGTCTCTCTCTCTCTAGGAATCGTTAAATATTCTCAATATAAAAATGTGTTACAATCATATTTTCCTTAAGGCTTTCCTTAACTATGAGGCTCTTTTTCCCTTTTAAGGTCAGGATTTGGTTTGGAGTCAGTCAGTGGCGTCTCAGTAAACACAGACAGAAGATCAAACATTATTTTAGCTCACAGTTTGACAAAAAAAAAAAAGAGCTCACCTTCTTCATCTGCAGTGGGATGTGGATCCACCACTAGTCCAGTCTCATCTGCATTTAGAATGGAGAATATTTGCAAGGAGACTACAATTACGAGAGTAAGCTAGATTACAGAATATTGAACTATGTGAGATTTGCACATTGCCCGGGCCAAGAAGGACGGAGACAGAAGTAGAGGTGATGACAATTAGAGATGTCCGTGAGAGTTGAACGATGAAAGTGGTGACTTGGAGTAAGAAGAAAAAAATAGTGGTCATATGTTCCCATAACTGCTTCATGCAACAGGAGAGATCATTACGCTACTGAAGACAGATTGAGGTCAGTTTTAATGAATGTGGAGCGGATGAGGATCAGTGGTCCCCGATGATCTTCTCCATCCTTTCATTGCCTGCATTTTAGTTTTGAAAGCTGTGTGAAGGTGGGACACACACACACACACACACACATAGGGTTAAGGACCCAGAAGCCAAGTATGAGATGAACAAATTAACAGTGGGAGAATCGAGCTCAGTGTTTGTTTGGCCTCTGTTTGTATGATTTGTGGTGGGAGGGAGATGGGGACTGAGGTTTTGAGCAGCTTAGGGGTAAAACCACGGCCGTAGGTGTGGTTAACCTCAGTGTGGGTCACTCAATCTGCACAAAGTAAAGCTCTGTTAATGCATGAGTCAGGGCATCTCTAATACAGTCACTGGATTAAGCTTAACTTCGTTTCTTAAACAAAGAATTCTCCATTGCAAAATCAGGATTTTACATCCAGTATTTGTTGTGCCAGCCATTCATCTGCTCAGTGGATAAAAATATATAAGCATGACAGACTGAGGCAGACCTGTTATTACTCAGCTCACTAAACGGATGGAAATGTCATTTGAAAAAGTGTCTTTATGATTTGGATTTACTATAAACCACTAGTGACCTCTCTTTACTTTGCAGCCTTTTACATGACTGTAACACCTCCTTTAGCATCTGCCAGGAAAGCCCCACACCATTTGTGGTCAAATGGCATTAGTTTTACTGCTGTTTGTCCGTCGTCAGCTGCTAATTTGTCAAGTTAAGCACCAGAATTGGGTTTATGGTAAAAAAAGGTTTATGTATGAACTTTACCAAATATTATAATAATAAAAGTGTTGCAATGGCTGCTGTAAAATGCTTGATAGGCTTCTGCGAAATGAAAATATTGATACAATCACTGTTATTTTCAGTGCTGGCACACCACAATACTACAGTTTATTCTGCTTTTTACCACTCTGTTTATTCAACCAGTTCAGACTGAACCGCAACCCCCCTCCATGTCCTTCTTTCCTTATTCCCTCAACTACAATTCTTGCTTCTCTCTCAAATTTTTGCATTCCCACATGATCTATGTGTAATGAGATGGCTGGGCTCAGGCAGACACCATATCCAAGACTGTTTACAGAGACAGAGGTAATGTAAACATAAATGTCACATTAACGGGGAATAACCTATGTGACAAACACAGGAGGATGGACACACACGTTTCTCTCTCAAACACATATTCATACATACAGTACGGACATACACACACACACGACCATATAAGGAATCAACTGAAATGACAAATCACATCAGTTCAACAAATAATCTCTAAATGCAGCCGGAGGAAAACATAGTGGTTCTGTGTCTGGAAGAAGGTTTATGTTGATGAGAGACAGAATCAATATATGGAGGAGAAATAAAGAGTAAATGTTTCCTTGTGTCTGTTGCTGCAAAAGAACGAAAGACAAAGGGGAGGAAAAGTTAGAGAAGAGTTTCTGATGTCATTGTTCTTCCATTCTGGCTGCCTCCTGGATGTTTGGCTGCCTGGTAAATACAACAGGCGGTTATAGGTGCTGTACGCTGGCGGTATGCATTAAAACTCACCACAGCTTCTCTCTTAAGACTTGTTACTCAATAACAGCCTGCTTTTATATCAGCCTTCAGGCAGCTCACTCGCTCTTGCATTGACAAAATATTAGGGAGACAAGCTGTAACAAGCGACCTGCCTGCTACATATCCAACACAGATGCAGGAAAACAGGCAAGAGGAACACATGAATACGGAGATGTACATGCACGAGTAAATACGCACACACACACACACACACATGCACATGAACAAACGTGGAAGCACACATGCACGTATTAGGAGTCATTATGCCTCTCAAAGTGTTTTTTTCCTCGATTTGCAGTCTCACCTGCTTTACCTGGCTCTCGTGTGGTCGCCCTCTCTTGTTTGGATCCTGAAAAAACAAGTTGAAATCAACTCAGATATTCATCACCAGACAAGTTTTTTATGTTGAGACAGAAGATTATAAATATTTGGCCTCATTTTGAGACACAGGAACAAACAAGCACATTGGCAAATAACTATTAACTATATAAAAGTAATTAATTTTGAGTGTTTGAGTGACGTAAAGTCATTTTTAAACTGAATGTATACAGCGATATCTGTTCAGCCGGGCAGTTTTAACCAGTGCTGCTAGACTATTCTGAGAAAGCTGAAAGTTCCGTGGCAGCCCCACAGAGAAGCGCGGGGATGACATGTGGCATTGGTTATTTGATTGTTTGGCAGACACCATCCTCTAAGAACACATTCAACACTTTCATTTAGTTGCTCAGCTATGCAGCAAGGGTTTTTCTATTAGGCTTATTTACACCACAGCTCCAGGCCTTGGACAGCGCTCAGTCCTCGGGTGGCCCTCAAACCCTGTGGCCGCGAGTCAAGTTGCTGACCATTTTCTCACAGGACTCCCAAACACACAAACACAGAGAGAATGTCATGCTACGCTATACTGCATCTCGATGCATCATCATTGCTTCATAACGTTACACAAACCACATGACTGAAAATCTGCCATTTAAAATGTCAAACATGGGGCTTATTGAAAAACTTTATGTCTGCACAAGTGCAGTGAACTGCTTATTACAGCAAAAGTTTACCATTGCGAGACAAGTTGCGGGGATTTTTTTTACCCACCTTGGCATCGGGGCTTTTTATTGGCCACTGCTGAGCCGCTGATGGGTCTGCCATTGGGTGTGACACACCAACAGTATCCAGTGTAACTGTGGCACTGAACCTGCAATCAAAATAGTATGAAAAACACAAAGCCAACACATGCTAAACCAGAAATGACATTTATTTTAATTTAATAATGAAGGAGCCTTCACATTAAATACATTAATAATAACACAAATTAATAGAAAATTGTTATTTTATGTTTATGGGTGTTTTATTTGTTTCATTACCTCACTGTATGTACCATCAGGGTTGCATACAGGCACAAAGACCTGTGGGAAGACCTTCTTGGCCTGCTGCTCTGTGTACTTCTTCTCTGCTACACATCTGGATGTATCTGAGGAGCACCACAAATCACCACAATCACTACACATCACAGAGACCCATGGTTCAACCCACAGCTCAACTATTTTCTTATGCCGCACAACTATGAAACCAACACTTAAAAAAGTCAGTGAAAGATGTTGAATCTCACAGATGATGAAGAATGAAAGCGAAATGCAGGGAGAGACGGAGAGGAAACAATTCAAGACATTTCAGCGGCGGTAGATACTTGTGTGGCTGGGAATAGAACCAACACCCACGGTCTTATTAGGAGCAAGTCAGGCAAGCCTGCACAATGCCTGGTGGTAAAGCCATTACTGAGCGAAGCAGCTCATGCTGCTACTGTAGAACATTCCAGTCACTCAAGAAAAGGGCTGATGCACAAGGAAAAGCTGACCCTTCCTTAATGTCTCCGAGTCTGTCTCACACTCCTCCTAAACATTGAACATCTCCCACTCCAGCCTCCTCCAAGTAGTCATTGATATAAAGGAGAGGTAAACAATGTTTACCTACACCGATGTCCAAACGTCTTACACCACTTTCCCATTCACTTTCCCCTGAATGGGAAGGGATATTCCATGAATGGGCACTGCACTCACATCGCTCTGTCAGAGACATTGCTCATCCTGTCAATCCACAGCTGCCCCATCTCACCTGACTAACAGCACCAGCTGTGCAAACTCTCAGGAAATGTGGGACAGTAGGTGGTTTAATAGAAACTCGATGTGACACATAAGCTGCCTCGAAATGCTCGTCAGGCTGTCAGGCTCAAATCACATTAAGACAATGACTCATGTTTTTTGGAAGTTTTAAAACATTGAGTTTGGTCAGGAGGCTGCATGTCGCTGGCAAGTCTTTCAATGGGCTGTCCATTAGTCACATGCATGGAAATGTGCCCGGTTTTCTCTCTGGTCTGGGTCTGGTGTGTGTGTGTGTGTGTGTGTGTGTGTGTGTGTCACACTGTCACTGGAGAAAGAGGAGAGGAGAGGAGAGGGGGGAAAGATGCTGGGTGTTTCCGGATGGGGGAAAACAGAAAAGTGAGTTACGCTAAAGTTAGCTCCGGTGGAAAAACCCAAAACCATCGTCTTTCTCCAGGGGGCTCTGACCAAAAAAGCTGACTGGAAAAAATGACAGGACACTTGAATCATCTGAGCGCAGTGATAGAAAACAAATGTGGTGCCAGTCTCAGCATCCTTAACACACAATCCCATCTCTGTGCTTCTAAGGCAGATCTGCCCTCTGGTTTATTTCGGGTGCTGACGCGGCTGCTGCTGCTGTGTCTTTCACTCTGGCTGTCCAGAAGCAGAGGGGGGTCCAAACACTTATACACCCACTGTTATTGACGCATACAAAACGACTTTCATAGACCCTTGTCCCTTTCAGCTTCCTAGCTGGAATCCTCTATTCTGTGTCCCGGCGCTGTCCGCCATATCCAGATGTCCGCTCAGAGACGTTGCCATAGAGACACAGCATGGGCGTGGAATGCATTTCCATCAAATGAGACGTCTTTTTAAGCAACTCTTTTGCTCACGACACCCTCTGCATTAGCAATCTTATAAAATAACACGTAGGGAATAGTGCATTGTCCTCGGTCTGTAGAGCAACTAACTAGTATAGAGTTAGGGCGAACGGTTGGGTGAGAGGATTCTGGGCTCTTCTTTCTAACGACAACAATGAGGGAGTCTGTGAGCTGTCTGACCTCACTGGCTCTCCTTCCCATGTTGCCTTTCATCTCCAGGCCTCCATTGCTCACACATGTACAGCTTTACATCTAGTATCCTGAAAATGAGACCATTCATTCCCAAAAGCATAAAATCAGTAAATCTAAACAGATGGATTGTTTTGACAAATGAATGTCTTTCATTGGCACAAATGGGTGTGAAATGTGAAATGATGAAACCAGTCAGGCAGAAGGACACCCCCCCTCCTACCCACTCTCAGTGTGTCAACCCCACTCATCCACCCAGCGCTCAAAAAATCAATTATGCCGAAGTGAATTTAACCCACAGGTTTCCACCGCGACCCTCGCTGCACATTTGAGAGCATCAGGCTGTGCTGAAGTGTGACTCATGACCTAACCTTTGCATGGCCCTCGGATGACCTCTAGCTGGGGGTCGCGGCACTTGGCTCGAAGGAACTCGCAGCGAGATGTGAAGGTCCTGCCGTCGGAGGCACACAGCGGTTTGCGAGGAGCTCCGCTGCATTCCATGTTGCACTCCTTATCCTGGTCCACCCGCAGGAACTGCATAGGTAAGAAAATAGCAGATAAGAAAAGAAAACAATTGATTAGCCTTTTCTGGGGACCAGTCACCTCCACACCAAAACGTTTTGATCTTCAACATAAGGCGTGATTCTGTAAGAAAACTAGATGTTGGAGTCTGCATCGGGGAAATATGTTTAATCAAAAAGGTAATACACTGGACAAACATTGCCAAATTCATACAAAACATTAATTCAGCCTTTAAGCTGTCATCAGATGTTCATAACCGTCAGAAACACACAATAAAGCACTGATTAACAGCACGCACAATACAAGGACAGCCAGTGTCACTGCAGGCCTGTCAGGGTGCAGCCGTGATTTGTCTTTGTCTAAAGGGCTTGACTGACACTTGGTCGTCTCTTTGTCTGTACCAACAGCTGCACAGGTATTCACCTGGAATCCTTCCCGAGGATGTTTTAGCCATGAAAAAAAAAGAAACAGGGATGGAGACTCCTGGCTGAATGCATCGGATCACCTGTGTCAATGCCACTATTGTATCTTCCACCATTGTATGAAATCTCCTCGCCAGGCCACACAATGAGGTGGTGGTGGTGTGTGTGTGTGTGTGTGTGTGTGTGTGTGATGGGGGGGGGCGGTGAAGGTTGGGGTGGCAACAAGCTGTGACTGCTACAAATGGATGAAAAAGCAAGTGAATGAATGAATGGCTGAATAAACTAGATGTCAAGGAGCTTTGTTCTGCTACAGTGAGTGTTGGATTTTCAAAAAGTTGGCATGATTTATGCAGTTCGCTGGAAAAATGATTGGAAAAACTCCGTGTCCATGTCTATGCAGGTGCTGTTTATCCAAAAATAAATACCACGCAGATTTTTTTTTTGTCTTCTCCTATAATGAAAACATTTGCTTCGTTTCGTGCTTTGTTCAGTTTTTTTCAGTGGATGTACGGTTCCAGAATCTGCCTGAATGGCCTCCGCAACTTTTCTCTGTTTCACACCCATGCGAACACACACACACACACACACACTGTGGACTTACCTTTCTGTGGCACAAAGCAAAGAATCAAAACCCTCGCTTAAAGCTTAAGCCATAAAAATCTGCTATGAGTTATGAAAAGAAAGGGCATGGCAGGGTAGAAGAAGCAAAGGCATGTATCCAGGAGGAGGGCGGGTTGATCAGCAATAAAAGATTTGTTGTGTCTGACATCTTACAAATGAAGTGAGAGATGAGGTTTTGGTGGCAGCACTCAGCATTCAGACAGGTAGGGCTTCAGGGCTACATGCACCTGGAAGAGGGTTGGTAGGAAAGGGGGTGTTGCCCTGGGATGGTGGGGTGGGGGTATAACCCACTCTTTCAACCCTCCTCATAAATCTTCATGGGGGATCAGATAGGCGAGGCCCGTTCAAACACATTGGAAGAGCAGCCGCAGGGAGAGAAAATGAGTCTTTTGGACTGAATCAAATTTTACAACATGCCTTTTCTTCTTTGGATTTTTTTTAAAGATTTGACTGTTGTATAATATATGCATTTGAATGAAATAAAAGTATCCTGACACTGTGTTGGGTGCTGTGTTACACTTGTCAGACAGTGGGAAGAGTGATGAGAGTGGCTAACAGTTATGCTTTTTTCTGAGAGTGGGGAGGCCATTGGAACTTCATCTGTGAGGAAGATGACAGTGATTATTGTGAAGACTTTATTCATCTAATGATTTGGTGAAACACAGATGCCACATTGGGATCTCATCAACTAAGCACCTGTTACCTAAAGGACTATACTTTGATTTTAACTGTTGAAATACACACTTTGGTTTTATCTTTACAGAAGCATATTGTTTCTTGAGTTGGATACTCTAGTTATTTAACAAATAAACAAACTGTTGCTGTAACACCGCCCTGCCCCTCCTTGGTCTCTTAAAAAAAAATTTTTGTTTGCATCATTGCATCTAACTGACAGTCTCCCGTTGCCTCCCTCTTTCCCTGTCCCCCCAAACTCATTAGGACATCCTTCTGCGGCAGTGACCTCTTCTCACCCTCCACTCTGTCTCTCATGGCTCACCCCTTCACATAAAGTCCAGCAGGCGTGACAGCCTGGTCTGAGGACGGGTTTTTGCAAAGGTCCACAATCTTCCAACACCAGTGACGGCTCCGGGGGTGGCTAAGTATGTCCAGCTGTGCTCGGTGGTCGACTGCTATAGCCTCACCACAGTCCACACTGACCACCCGGGTGCTCACACCACACCAGCATTATCAATATCAGCCCTTGCCAGGCAATAGACTGACAACTCAAGCAGAGTCATTCTGCAGCCCAGCGTCCTGCTAAATGTCCACTGTCCCACACATAACAGAATGTGCCAAACGCCTGCTAGTTTATAAAAAGTCTCCAAGAACACAGCACTTTTCTTTAAGTTCTTTGCAATGGAATCGGCCACCCATGAAATCAACCACCCAGATCCACTGTCAGGCAGATGACCACTGCAGCAAAAGATCTGAAGATCAGTGAAAGTAACGAGCGTGAAGGGACTATGGTGTGTTGAGGACCTCTTCCACCTGTGCTCTTCTACTGCCCATCTTTGTGTGTTTGTCCTGTGGTGATAGAGAGGTGAGGCAAAGCTAGAGCCCTGACACTCCCCTGATGTCTCATTCCAGCCTCTTCAGAACAGCATCACTGTCGTGCACAGCAAAACCTTGCAACTGGATGTAACTGGGAGTAACTGGATGACCTTCATTTTAGCTTCCACCCTAATTCATACAAAAGATTCAAACAAGACAGAACACATATTGTGACTCAAATCCATGTATTGCTTAGATCCTTTTCTTTTCCACTTCCAGCCAGCTGCCTCATTCATTCTCTGCGTTTCTTTCTCTTTACTTTGCTCTCTTTCCTTTCATTATACCCCCTTTCTTTCTTTGACCTCTCTTGGATGATGCTTTTTGCATCTGCTCAAATAATACAAGAGGTTGGCAAAAGAATAAGAGACGGGCGAGGGAGGGCGAGACGGGTGGAGTGCAAGGGAAATTTTTCTTTTCCAAGACCAACCAGCATACACATCAAATCTTATTACCTCCTCTTGGCTCTGCTGTATTGTGGGATTGAATGGAGTACGAAGGAGGTGACCCTCCAGCAGAGAGCACATTGTGGACTGATAAGGGCCTTCTGGGCTAGGAGGCCCGCTTCCAGCACCCAAAGAGGCCCCTCACACCGCAGACCAATAGGGTCAATAGGGGCCCCAGCTGAGAGCCGTGGCAAAAGTGTTAAATGGCCTTGGTGGGAGTTTCCTACATGGATGCTATAGGATGCAAAGGGGATCATTAGTTTCCAGCATAGTGGAAAGGGAAGAAAGTGACAGCTTTTAACCAGGCTACTAACTCAATCAAAGGAAAAGCCCTTTAATTGCTATGAAAGATGTTAAAAAGAAAGAGAGGTGCTGTGAAAGGCCACGATGATCATGTGACCATGTGGGTAGGTGCACAATTTTACAAAAGTGGGCGATGAAGCCCATAAGTTATACTAAAATAGCTCAGCACATTTGAAAAAGGGGCAGCCAATGTTTTATGTTCTCTCATCTTTTTCGCGCTATATTTCTTCCTTCCATAAATGACAGACAACGTCTGGTTTATAATTTAATCCGAGCAAATATCCCATATATTTTACTGCCTGCTTTAGCTAAAATATGGCACGGGTACACTCTCTTCAAACCGGCAATGTCATTCAAACAATAAACCGTTAATCACCCACAATGTTCTATAAAACTAGAAGTGCCCCATGTGCTATTCCAATAAAGGTCTAATAAACCACAGTGGAGAAATGTTTCCTTCTTATGGTCACGTCCACAGCATAGTGCACCCTCGCCTGTGCCATATCAAAGCACACCACACAGACAGCTGTATTCTGTGCTGAGTAAATATTACCACCCAGGACCCTTTAATAAGGAAACAATATACATATACACATACACAAAAGAGTATGTGCATGGTGTATCGTGCTGAAAATATAGGGGAGCATCTACCCAGAACACTTCCCACATTCCACAGCTCTGTAGCGCCATCAGGGAGAAAAGATCTGCGACCCTTCACCTGCAGGTTAACAACTCATGGCCATTTGTTTCCAGTTGGATATTAAAGCATCTTCACCCAGATCATAAATAATGGTGCTGGAGGAGGAGGTTGTCACTTCAAACTCTAAATCATGGGGGGGAAGCCTCTGACAGGGCACATTCCGCGCTCTCTGTTATTCCTTCTTCACCATGATACCTGCACTTGACTGTGGCCATGAATTCTCCCTCATCTGCTTTGTAGATGCCTTTTCTTCTGAACCTGAAGAAAAGTGGACATGGTGTATTTTTTTTACTCTTGTAAACAACGTCATGTGCTTTGGTGCCACAGACCCTCTGACTCTAGCACCTCGAGCTCTTTTGGTGCCATAGACCCTCTGACACTAGCACCTTAGTCTCTTAAGGGCCCTTACAAGTACAAGAGTTAATTGGTAGAGGAGCAGATGAGCCAAGATGCTGCAGGGAGGTAAAAACAGACCAGCCGGTAGCTTTGTCCGGTTCTCAGATACAATCTGCAGGAACCTAGACTTCACAACATTTCACATTGTAAACCTCTCTGTTTGATGATATCTTAAGTTATCCCTTATGTGGTAAAATACATTGGTTTCTAATATGTTCTTGTGCTTTGATTTCTGAAAAATAAGGGACATCTGAAAATTCTTATAATGATTACATCTAAAATCATCATAGGATATAAAATTGTTAAAACTGCACTTAAATCACGATATGTATTCATGATTCCGACATACTGTACATTTTTGATAAAGAAAGACCATCAAAGGACACACGGTTGACTATGGCTGGGTTTAGATTGACTTTTTCATGACTGTGAAGAAGAAAAAAGTTTGTCAGTGAGTGTAAACTTTTATGCGTGGAATGTAAAAACATCACATTAAATCGAAGACCGATATTCAAACTTGCGTGGTTCTTCCTACCGTGAGAGCGGAGAACTTTTGAGCGCGTCCGGCGCACAGGAGGCAGAGGAAGACCAGAAGCGGACTGACGCGCATCCTGACGCAGCGCGGTGATAAACTCTCCAAATTACGCACGGTCAAAAATGTAGACTGTGTTGCCTGGACTTCTCCAAAGCACAAATATTGTTTCTGTAAAAAAGATTCAAATGTTTAAAAATCCAGTTGTCCTTGTAAAAAAATAGTCAGTGGAGGAGCAGGGGTTGCTGGTCTGTTTCACTTCGTCTCCTTGGTTTCGTCTGCCAAAACCTTTATGTAGACACTCTCCTTATTTCTGGCAGTGCGATAACCCCCCCGTGTCCCTGACCTTTTCCCTCCCTCGGTGTCTCTTCTCCCTCTTTCCAATTCTACTTGTAATCTCCACACCCCCTCCACACTTGATTTTGTGGACTAGATCCCTTATCGGATGCAGGCAGCTTCCTCGCCGGTAGGTTGGTAGGTGTAGGTTTGGAGGGACTCCGTCTGCTGCTGGTAGCTGAGGCAAACACGTCAGGTATTATTCTCCTGGTTCAACCCCCCCTTTTTCTCTCTTTCAAACCCACAACAATTCCTCTTTCAGGAAACTGTTCTGATGATGGGTCAGGAGGAGACTGGGATGAGAGAAGCTACTGTCTGCTGAGAGAACCAGCAAGGATAAGAAATGCAGTGTGCGCCCAAACACTCCTGCTGCTTGACACCCACCACACGCCCCCCACCTCCCCTCACTCAGGGTTTTTTAATTCCCTCTCCGCCTCATTCTCCAGAGACTTAGTCAAATTATAGAAGCAGCACACAGTAGAGATGAGATGAGACGCCGAGCTGATTCACATTATGATGAAGTTCGGTTTGTAGTGGCATCATGAATTATAATGTTTTAACATAGCCTCTTTTAAAACGGAACATTTCTTGTTAATACACACATTTGTCAGCTTGCTACTATAACGCCACCTAATGGTGCATTCAAGTAGCTACACTTTTTAACAGGCAATGTTAGTTGCATTGTCACCACGGAGTTTACTGTTCAAACTGCATGTTATTATTATATTTAATTATATTATTATATTATATTTATATAAGATTTAGATTATATTTTCAAATATTGTGTAGGTAGGGTAGTAACACATCTGGAACTGGATTGGATTGGAGTCAGTATGTCACACAAATGTCACTATTGAAGAAAAATATGAATATTAATATAAATAAAACGTTTCAGTAATACAACTGGGTATTTGTTAGAAGTCTGGAGGCTTGTCTATATTCAGTTACTGGCTTAGACCCTGTCTATTTAAATGGTGGCCCGTGGAGCACATGCAGCCCATAACCAACTTCTTAGTGGCCCAGCCTGTGGTTCCACAAGAAATAACTAGAGAAGCAATGTTCACTATCTTTCAAAGATTCCTACATACATCCTTACAGTAGTCTGATAGCATTGATAGTACTTTTGTATTTTGTTAAAGGGACTTTAATGTCGTATATGACATATGTGCATCTTATTTCAAAGAGAAACAAATGCTAATATTGCACAACGTTTTGATTTTATGCACTTTGACTTGCACCTGAGATGACAAACACGTTTGACAAGCCATTGTTTACATTCATACATGTGCAGCCCTTTGGAACTGTCAAACTATCTGCAGAGAAAAACCAGGTCATACCACGTCAGAGTTGACATATGACGTGAGTAAAGAAATCTGGGATCTGACCGTTTTCAATATAACAAGGGTGTCCCATTTAAAAAAAAGTTACAAGTTCTCCTGGGATCTAAATTCGAAAAGAAAATCCCTCCGTCTATGGAAGGTATCGGACACTCAATTTCCCATAATTCGTCAGTGCGATCGTTACGGTGTTTCCGCCGTACGTCACTTCCTCTTCCTTCCGCTTTTGACACCACTCTAGCGCCGGCTGCGTGGTTTAGCTGCGTTAGCTAGTACAGCACACATAATCTCATATTTTGCTTTGTTATACAACGTTTTTAACAACAGTAGCTGAAACGATGTCGTACCGCGAGGAAGAAGAGGCAACTAAAACGGTATTCCATCACAGCCACACGAAAAGCTTTCACGAATCATAACGACACGTTAATTAGCCGTAGCCACTTTCGTGCTAAGCTACATCCTACAGCAAAACAGTAGCAGATATGCTCCTTCTGTAGATCATACAACCGAATATAACTACTATAGTCTGTCTAACGCCCGTTGTGCTCTTGTGTGGTATGAGGAGTAAGTTCTTATGAGTAAGAAACGAGTACTATTAACTATCTGCTTTGTTTTCAGTACGATCCATATGACTACGACCTGCACACCGGTTAGTATACACACACACAAACACACTAATAATATCAAGGCATGATCTTGTATTTCCTTTACTAACAGTTTTCACACTTAAAACCATGCCAAACATTGACTTATAGCTGAACAAATCTGTTCAGCAGTATTTCATGTTGGCTTTATTCAGGCTGCAAAGAAAAATCTGGTTATTTTTGCATATTCAGATTGGTGTCTGGAAGTGTGGGCAATTTTGTTTCAAACCTTTGGTGATTAGTTAAAATACAATTCATATTAGATTTTTTACAGAAGTGTCTCATTGTGAACACTCTGGCTGCTCAAAGATGATGCATCTTCATCTTCCAGCAAGATTGGTTATCCTTGGTCCCACAAATTTGATAACTTGTGTTTAACACAGCAGAGTGCAGACAGTCTTGGTGAAAAGATCTGATTTGAGAGAATAAATTGTCTGCTGTCTGAACATAGCCTCAATGCACTTGGAGTAGATGTAGTGTGTGCAGTGTCTCATTCATCCTCACACCATCTCTCTGCAGGTGATCCCAAAGCAGACCTGGCCTATGAGAGGCAGTATGAACAGCAGACATACCACGTCATTCCCGAGGTGATCAAGAACTTCCTGCAGTATTTCCATAAAACCATCTCTGACCTGATTGACCAGAAGGTTTATGAGCTGCAGTCCAACCGGGTCTCTAGTGAGAGCATTGAGCAGAAGATCTATGAGATCCAAGATGTCTATGAGAACAGGTAATCCTTGCAGTGATGCAGTATTAAAAGAGACATTAGATCTGTATGTTTGTGTGTGGGAGATGGCAATATTATCTTACTTAACACTTTGTTTTTTAGTTGGAACAAGTTGACTGACCGTTTCTTCAAGACATCTCCCTGGCCAGAGGCTGAGGCCATTGCGTCACTTGTTGGTAGTGGTGAGTGTATTATCAGTTTTTTTCTATTTCACACGACCATGTGTTTTTCCCTTGGCAGTATGTTTAAGTATTAAATTGTTTCTGAAAATGTGGCAAATAAAATGTGCTTTTTTTCTCAGTAGTTTTGCACTGTTATGAGCTGATATTTGTACATGCAGACTAAATGTAAGAGAAGTATATGGATATTGATTGATTGTATTTGGAGAGTTTACAGTTGTAAATGAGGAACATTTGATATTCTTTTGAACAGGCTTCACAATGTAATGGAAAATAATTTGGTGTTTGCTCTGTGTCCAACAGATGCCGTGTTCCTGATCTTGTATAAAGAGCTGTACTACAGACACATCTATGCTAAAGTCAGCGTAAGTAACAGCTCAAAATAAACTGTTATCACTCACCGCCGTTGTTTCGAGAAACCTCAGAAACCTGTCCAGTATTGTTTTATGTAATCTTTTCTTGATAATTAGGGCGGACCAACATTGGAGCAGAGGTTTGAGTCGTATTACAATTACTGCAACCTCTTCAACTACATTCTCAGTAAGTTTCAACAATATTTCTCACAGTTTTCTCTCATTGGTTGTTACTAGTGTCAAACAACAACTGATGAAAAGTCAGTTATAGTAGAGTATTTCTGATTGGACACAGATGCTGATGGCCCGGCTCCTCTGGAGCTTCCAAACCAGTGGCTCTGGGACATCATTGATGAGTTCATCTATCAGGTAGAGTAAATTATATGCTTAATATACCCTCAGTTGACTTTCCTCGTTATAATAGAGAGACAAATATGTATGTCATGGTGTCAAAAATAAAGATGAAGGGTGAAAACATAGTGCCACCCATTTTAACTTAAACGGAGTAGATAAATAATATTTAGTAACTGACTAACTCGACGATAGACAGTCAAATATGTTTAACACGGACACTTCTCTTCAGTTCCAGTCTTTCAGTCAGTACCGCTGTAAGACGGCCAAGAAGTCAGAGGAGGAGATTGAGTTCCTGAGGAACAACCCAAAGATCTGGAATGTCCACAGTGTCCTCAATGTCCTCCACTCACTGGTGGACAAGAGCAACATTAACGGCCAGCTTGAGGTGTACACCAGTGGAGGTAATAGACAGTTGATGAGCATTTGTTTTTTAACTGACATATCAACTGACTCTATACAGCACCTTTTGTTGTTGTTGCATTTCCCTTTTTCATTAATATACTATAATTTATTTTTTGCATGTTGAAGGAGACCCAGAGAGTGTGGCCGGAGAATATGGGCGTCACTCCCTGTACAAGATGTTGGGTTACTTCAGCTTGGTGGGGCTCCTAAGGCTTCACTCTCTGCTGGGGGATTATTATCAGGCCATCAAAGTCCTGGAGAACATCGAACTCAACAAGAAGGTGAGACCTTATTTACTAACCAGTGCAGAGAGGAACATGCATGAGTACCGCTGATGATGGCAGTCATGACACTTGTGTATTGTGCTTCCCATCTCCCAGAGCATGTACTCCCGTGTGCCCGAGTGTCAGATCACCACATATTACTATGTTGGTTTCGCCTACCTGATGATGAGACGCTACCAGGACGCCATTCGAGTCTTTGCCAACATCCTGCTGTACATCCAGAGGACGAGAAACATGTTCCAGAGGTCCACATATAAATATGAGATGGTCAGTCAGAACAGTGCTCTTTGATCACTAGCTTGATTGTGATTGTTTGCTCAAGTAATTGGTTCTTACCCTTTATGTAGAACATGGAAGAGTCAGGCTGATGATGAAGTTTACACATCTTAGTTGATCATTATTCCCCTTTTCCAACTTTGAGTTTGAGATTATTGCAGTTTTGAAAGCATACATAGTAAAAGCTCTAATAAGATGTGTTGGTTTCATTTATTTATAGATCAACAAACAAAATGAGCAGATGCATGGTCTGCTGGCCATCGCTCTTACCATGTATCCAATGCGCATTGATGAGAGCATCCACACCCAACTAAGGGAGAAGTATGGAGACAAGATGCTGCGAATGCAGAAGGGGTAAGGAACTAGCTCTTCATGTCACAGTGGAACAGAAAAGCATTTAGGGTTTAGCACAAGTCTTTTTGTGTCAGTGGTGAACAGCAGCAGTAGTAATGTTTTTTTTTTCCTTCTTCTGCTTATCAGAGACCTGCAGGTGTTTGAGGAACAGTTCAGCTTCGCCTGTCCGAAGTTCTTATCTCCTGTTGTGCCAAACTACGACAACGTCCACCCCAACTACCACAAAGAACCTTTTCAGCAGCAACTGAAGGTCTTTGCTGAGGAAGTTCAACAGCAGGCCCAGCTCTCCACCATCCGCAGGTTGGAATTACATTTCTTTTCCAGTGACTCAGATACACTTGAATTAGTTACAGATAATTTCATTTAAATAGTTTGGAGAGGCCGTTTGAATAAATCAGTGTGTCCCCTGCAGCTTCCTGAAACTGTACACCACCATGCCAGTAGCCAAGCTGGCAGGATTTCTAGACATGACTGAGCAGGAGTTCCGTATTCAGCTGCTCGTCTTCAAACACAAAATGAAGAACCTGGTGTGGACCAGTGGCATCTCAGCTCTGGAGGGAGAGTTCCAGTCTGCTTCCGAGGTCGACTTTTACATCGACAAGGTGCGTTTGTTACGCCTGTTTAACGAAAGTCACGTCATTGACGTTTTGATATCGTCTCATACAGTGAGAATAGGACATTTCACAGCAGGTACATGCTGTATATAAAGTAAAAGGTAAATAATATGGCTTACTGTTGTGTATGCTTGATGAGCTCTTTCTCTACCACAGGACATGATCCACATTGCTGACACTAAAGTTGCTCGTCGGTATGGAGACTTTTTCATCAGACAGATCCATAAGTTTGAGGAGGTGAGTGTGGAGCAGGTTGGCTTCTAAGCGAAATAGAAACACCAAAAATCTTTTAAGGCATTCAAAAAAACAAATAACTGATATTGATGTTACAAAATATTTCTTTTGTCCCCCTACAGTTGAATAAGACGCTGAAGAAAATGTCAATCACTGGCACCACCACCACAGCATCAGCAACCACCACTAGCCGAGCAGTCTGACCAGCAGCAGTGACGAAGAGCCGAGTCTTGGCCCTCTCAGACTCTTTCAAGCATTTTGACAACTATTACAGATGATAGCATTTTCTATGTAACAATAAAAAAAGATGAAGTGGTGTGCTAAATCCATGGTTTCCTTTCCGTTACTTTTCCAGCACTTACACGACCACTAGATGGCAGCATTTCCCAAGTGTTCACTGTGGCGTACAGTAGACTGAGCTGTTAAAGTGAACTGTAATAGAGATATTTCTGTTGATACCGAGTGGAATTCAGTATACTTGGGTCACTTGCATCATTATTGTTGATGGTCAGTTTCTCTTATGTTTGTTCAGTTTGGACCTTTGAGAACAATAGAGGTCCAACTAGAGGAAGTCATTGTTATCGTCATGGGGGGATAAATATTTAGTTTCATGGGTCATTAAGGCTTCTCACATCCTCAGACCTTAAGTGTCTGCGTGACTTTTATTTTTGCTGCATTTGTTGCCACATTTATTATCCCACTGAGGTCAGAGACCATTGCATATTTCTTTTATTATCACATATCATCCAACAACAATTCCCAACACAGATCTCAGGGCTTATGACAAAAGAAATAAAAATTTACAAAATGAGAATATAAAAAAAAATTAAAAACACACCACTCGTCAGAAACAATATCAGTTGTCATACAAAGGGAAATAAAATGACATACATCACCATAGCACAATATACATATACTCCAAATATCCATAATTATATTTTACCTAGTTTGGTAAGCCAGCATTTGTCTTTAAAAATATCTTTTGATTCCAGCACATTTTCTATAAAATAAAAAAATAAAGCAAACATCGCTCTTTTTGAGCATGACTCTTACTCCATTGGGTGGCAGTGGAAAGTCTGTGGGCACAACGCCATCTTAATGTCTACAAAACCTGGATAAATCATATTTATTGAAATTCTATTTATACATTTCATTTTTTTGCAAGACTTTCTCTGGCTTCCTTTACTAAAAGGCTCACTTTTTTTTTTTCTTCATGTGGCTCCATTCTGAGATGATCGTCCGCCATAATCATTCAATCACTTAATCACTTAAACGGCGTAGTCCTCTTGCTCACGACTGTCAGTCCATGCTAAAAATGGAGAGCAGGAGTCAGGGCCAGCGTCTAAATGTTCGTCACTGCTCTGCAGGTGAGAGTTCTTCGAGCACTGATCCAGGCAATCTCTTCATAAGAACACAGCACTGTAATAACTTTACAGTGGTCTTTCTTTCTTCTGGTGTAAAATGAAAATCCACTCCACAACCATCACTGGGGAAAATATTCAAAGTGCTTTCGAATGACCATCGATAATTTCCCGCCGACAGAATCATTTATTATCTGATGGCCTTAACTAAGTTTTAACTCATTCAGCACTGAATTAAAAAAACATTATAATGCAATAAGGACTTGTGTCATTATCTTTAGAGTCTCATTAATGGCCATCTGCTGGTCTGAGTGTGTGTATTTGTGTTTGTGTAAGTGTCTGCAGTCCAGGTATGACTTCAAATCGTAGTTAGTTAATGAGAATGAGGCACCGTCTGCCCATTTTAAGGTCATGGATCAAGTAGCCTCTCCCACAGGCAGTGTTCATTTCTTTCATTTCCACTCTGCGCATGAAAATCAGTGATACCAGTAGATTTCTTCTTGCCGAAAACTGGTGCCCTGGTGATTTTCCATTTCCTACAGGTCATTTGAGTAAGCCTTCTCTTGAAGCGCCAACAGTGGGACCATCTTCAACACAAGATCCACTCAAACCAACTCAGAGTAAGTCCTCCAGCAGGCTGCCTCACTGATGCACTGAGGTTGGCTGACAAGGTACCGTAGACTACATACACTCCTCCTCCAGTCCCCCCCCTAACCTGGGTGACAGTGTGGAGGCACAAGGACACACACAAGTCTTGATTGCGCTCAGACCAGCGAGGCCTCGGCTAGTCATAACTCTGTGATTTCCAGAGGACTCTCTGACAGGGTGTCTCCGTCCTTGTGACGGCGCATTGGGGTGGACTTGGCCGACTCTGTGCGGGCGTTGCGCTCATTATAAAGCCCCCCATCAGCGTTTAGAGCCTCCAGAGAACGAGCCAGAGCCCGCTGGTCGTCCTCTGGCAGGCTGCTGAGGTCAGAGGTCAGGAGGGTACCTGTGCTGCCATGGACCACGTGCACACCTTCGGGCCCCTTCAATTCCACAGGAAGCTTGTGCTTAAAGCGCAGGGTGCCGCGACCACCGCCCATGCTCAGGCGCTCATCCTCGTCTTCGTCGAGGTCGCTCTGGATCAGCTTTTGAAGGACAGGAGAGGAGAGAAGCAGAACAACTGACAAGATGAGAATGATAACACGTTGTCTTTGCAAAGTATTTATACAAACATTAAAGGTCCAGAGTGTAAAATTTAAGTGACACTATTTTCATTTGACAAAAATGGAATATTTGTTTTTATTACTTCAAAATGAGCCTTTTATATATTTATCAGGAGCTGACTAAGCTCTACAGAGGCCACCATTCTGGACCACTGACAAACTAAATCTCTCTTCAGTTTTGATGCTAACTGAAGGCTACATAGGTTCTCCAACACACTTTGAAGGGAAAGGGTGAGGTGTAACTTCACCAATAAATATTGCAATATTTTACACACTTTACCTTTAAGGTGACAGGAATACATGTGATTTGTATGGAATAGATTTTATGGAAGGGCTAGACAGAGGCACACCAGAAGAGGAAATCCTTTCAGGGAAAAAGAATCCATAGATCAGATCGAAATGTGTAAATGCCTTGAAAAAACAGCAGAGAAAAGTTGCCACACCACACTAGCTGACAGAAGATCAGAATGAGAAATCAAAGGAAAGCAAGATCACTCTCCAGCGGGGTGTCAGACAGGAGCAGGAAGTGCAAACAAATCATCCAGAGTTTTCCAGAGCCCACCTCAGTGACTGAAGATTGATCTCCCTGACTGGTGGACACAGTGACGAGTCGAGCTGCAAAGAGCTTTTTCAGCCTCAGGTAGTCGTCCAGGACCACCTTCAGCAAGGAGCCCTGACAGGACAGCAGTTAGGATCAAACAGAGTCTCTCACCTCAAGCACCCTCACTCCCGCAGTAGTCATAAATGAGATTATACAGCAAGAACTGAATCATCAATAACCAATCTTCACGTCCTCGTGTCTTTTCTTCTCGCGGCGGACTGGAGTAGTTCCTGTGTCTCGTCCTCTGATCTTGTCCCCCACAGTGTTTTAGTACAGATGGATGGAGAGAATAACTCGACCAACAACAGAGTGAATGTCTTCATACAGTATGTGCGTTTCCCTGGATAAACTTAAATGTCTCATGTCTCACCTTGATGGGCCCCTCCCTCATAATCTGGCCCAGTTTAGCGATGTTGTCGTACTCCTGAATGGCCGCTCTCAGGTAACGATCATCCTCTGGTTTTGCTTGAGGCTCTCGACCGAATGTTCCCTGTCAGGTCAAAGGTCATTTAAAAATATTAACACTCTTCCTGGAGTATAATCTATGAAGACTCTTGTTGTGAGACCTATAGCAGGTCAGTTTAAAGTAAATACTGACGTGAGTGCGCGCCGGGCTGTTCCACAGGTCAGTTATCTCACTCAGGTTCTCCGGCAGGTCGTCCTCATGGTCAGCCTGAGCGGCCAGTTCCAGGTTGTGACAGAATGGGTCCAGCCACACTGGATTAGCCCTAAAGAGGCAAATGCATGTTGTCACTGACAAAATGTGACAAAGTTTAGTTATATGACGGAGTATTAGGGCCACGTTGAGAATAATAAATTATCAAGAATAAAGTTGTAAATTTACGAGATCAATTTCCGTAAATTTATGACTTCATTCTCTGTGAATTATAATTTTTTTTCTCTATGTGGCCCTAATACTCCGTCGTATAGTCAAAGGTGATTTTTGATAATGATCTGTTGTATTATAGGATCTGAATTTCAAATAACAGATTACATAGATTACTATATTAGCAGTTATTAGGATAAAGGCATGAAATAGAAGGATTTATTGTTTAAGTTATTATGTTGCACAAAAAAGGTAAAATAAAAACATGCTGCTGGCACTTTTGGAAATAATTCTCTGTGACCTCTCGGGGTTTCCTTGTCTTCCCCCTCGCTCTTTAGAATATTAATCATAACACATGAAAAAAATACTGTAAGAAAAACAACACAAATTGATATTTGCAGGGAATTCCATTGTGTGCCCTCGAGTTGTGAAAATGAAGCTATTTTCTCACCCCTCAAAAGAGTACTTGTTGGTGTTGGGCATGTCCAGGATATCCATTAGACCCTGGTTCCCTGGTTGGCAGAGGAATAATAATTGTCTGAGTAACACAGGCTTTTTGTTGTGTTCTACACAGACGGATGATAAAAGCTTCACGCTGACACTAACAGCAGGTGGAGTTGTCCCCTTGATAAAAGCTGCGTCTCACCTGTTGATCCTGCGACGATGGCTTTCAGCTTTCTCTGGTGTCTGAAACACAGCAGGAAGTCAAGAGGAGACAAAAACATGTTGATGACTACAGACCGAGAGACTAAAAACACGGGCCTCGGCAGCAGCCTTCAAATATTTCAGGACACACAAAGCACACGTGCTGAATGATTCTTACACTCGACGATAATGCCAGTTCATTGTGACGAACAGAATTCCTGCCAAGCACAGCAGGACGGCGAGAATGATGATGACCAGCTGGAAAAAGAGGAAAGAGAGGAAAGTTCATGAGCATCAAGAAAAGATTGTAGGTTTCCATCACGGCTTCACAGACCTGAAGTGTGGAGAGATCATCTGGCAGTTGGTCCCCAACAGCAGGCTGAACATCCACAACATTGTACGTCCTGAAGAGGCTTCTCAGCTGCTCCTTGTTCTCATCAATCATCTGGATCACCCTGAGAAACACCAGGACACAGATGGCCTCATGACGGTGGTGTTATTATTTAAGCCTGGAATAAAGGATTTATTTATGTAAGGAAGGTTCACCTTTCAACATCGAGGATGGTGTTGGTCTGATTATTGACGAAATGGATCAGCATGTCGGTCTGTGCGTAATTGACCCGGCCTTTCTTGTCCACGTGAAACTGATACAAAAGTAAGACAAAATATGTTGTGTGCAACATCCACACAATGGGTTAAATTGTAAACATTACAAAGAAAAACCTTTTTTTTTTTTTTACCTGAATGTCATCCAAGTTGACGGTGGCGCCGGTAATGTTGGACAACAAGTTAATAAAGTCTTCCTGATTTTCACGGACCAGATCTGGGATCTCGTTGAAGACTATCTTGACCCTCTGGTCGTCGCGGAGGATGTAGATGTTCACGTTGGTGGTTGTACTGTGTCCAGCAAAATCGCAGGCCAAAATCTCCAGCTGAAAGTAGCCTGGATTGTAGGCCGTGAAGAGGTCATAGGTTCTGATGATGCCATCAGTCAAGCCTGCGGGAATCGTGGGGCACAATATTGTCTCTAATAAGACGCAGATTTTTGACTGAGGTGATATTTCCTTTTTTTCTTGTCAACAAATCCAAAGAAAAAGCAAAAATGACAACAGAAATATTCTGCCAACTAACATCTCCTGTGTGTTGAAAGCTCGATACATCTTATTCCAAACTGTCGTAGAGTTTCACCACAGCTGTACAAGAACAAACATCACAAACCTCCTCGAAACAACAAATCAATGGACCATGACTAGAGACACAGAGACACTGAGGAAGTTAGACTGAAACTAATGACTCTCAGACTCAGTGATGTTATATTTTTATCTTTTATGTGTAACCAGTTTTTGGTCAATTTCTTTCCTTTAAGTATAAATATGTGTAATTATGTTACCGACACTGAGCAGTGGTTTCGATTCATGTTACAATATAGAGTCGTGCTAGTGTACAGCTTGATTTTGACAGTAAAAACTGAACATACAAAACATTAAAAATAAAAATAAAATGCACATCACAGGTACTTTATGAGAATAAAACATGCCTCTAAACTGTACTGATCAAAAATAGCCTGAATCCTGCAGGTAATGGTGCTCACCAATGGTGAAGATGCTGCCGACATCCTCACTCCCGTTGCTCTGTGACTGGAAGTAGCGGATTGTAACGATGTGGTACTGGACCAAACTGTTGTTACCAATGTCATTGTCTAGAGCAACAACCTTGATCAACTCTGAACCCACTTTGGCATTTGCTGCAACTCCTGGAACAGGGAAGCAGAGGAGGAGGAGGAGGAGGAGGAGGAGGAGGGTTATGGTGGTTTCACACAGATCAGCAGACACATGTTCTGTACATGCAACAACACAAGATGACCTGCGGTGTACTCCGCCTTAACGAAGTGTGGTTTCTGGTCATTGATGTCCTCCAGTTGGATGCGGACTTCCAGCAGGCTGGGGTCTCGGGCCGGGTTCAGCGCTTTAGCTCGCGCTGCCCTCTGACCCCTTGGCGGAGTCCAGCTCCTGTTGCTGGAAGCCTTGATGATGATGGAGTAGGCCGGGATCTCCTCCCTGTCCAGATCCTTATACAACTTCAACTCTCCGTCTAGACTTAAGCCAAAGTTGCCATCACTGTTTCCCTCTGCGGGAAGAGATAGAAAAGAATTTATGTTCTAAAGCAACAAAAGAATTCAGCTCTATAAAAGAAAGAGGGATTCATTCAAATGTCATTATTTGTGTTTCCGAGACTGAGGACTTTATTCTGACAATTTCACTACATTTTTATCATCAATAGCAACATACATGTGCGGCTATGCGTGAAGATAAGAGCATCACCTGCGATGAAGTAGTAGACGACTGCATTGGAGCCTTCGTCTGCGTCCAAAGCTCTGGTGATGTTGCCCACAACAGTTCCTGGAGGGGAGTGCTCACGCACGGACAGCAACTGATAAGGCAAGCTGCCACGCTGATGAGCACACACACACACAGACACACAGACACACACACACGCAGAAAGAAAGAAACATACAAAACACATTAATAGAGGAATAGATATAACGTACAGATTATCTTTTGTATCACATGTTCTTACCGGTGGTTTGAGGAAGACAGGTTCATTGTCATCAATGTCCAACAGCGCCACCTGCAGAGGCTGTGTGGTCTCATAAGGCACTGGCTGGCCCATGTCACGGGCAACAATAATAAGCTGATAGAGACGTTTGGACACAGTTAATGAGGCACACAGCTGCACATGTATGTATATTAAAGGGTAACTAACTAAAATGTGTACGCAGTAGCTGGTGTTTGACCAGAGAGGAAGTAGATTTGCCAATTTTTTTTATCACAACACATGAATATTTTCAATACTTGATGCTAAACTGAAGATTCCCACCCATATTAAAAAAATAACATTACTAGATACCAATATTTAGGGGTTTAGTTTAATGACTCACAATATGGAGGGCCTGTTTTTCTCTGTCCATTTTCACAGTTGTTGTGATGACTCCAGACAAGGGATCGATGTGGAAGTTTTCCCAGTCTCGGTTACCTGCTCCAGTCTGCAAGAAGGAGTAGCGCACCTCGCCATTCACACCCTCGTCTGAGTCTGTTGCATACACCTCATACACAGGCAGGCCGGGAGGCTGCTCCTACGAGGAGGGCAGAGAGAATCAGGGTGTGAATTTGCTATTTTGATCAAAATAACACAAAGTGTCAAGGGTGCTATCTAAGCAGAGACCATTTACCATCTATAAAAACCTCAATATGAACAAGTCAATAAAGAGCATTCATACTGACAATAGCACATTCTGAGACAGCGGATACCTCTGAGATATGGATGATGGTTCCATTAGCGGGCCGGACAAACACAGGTCTGTTGTCATTGACATCTATGACTATGATGATCAGGTCTGCGGTGCCCCACAGGGGAGGACGCCCCTGGTCAGTGGCCACCACGGTCAGGTTAAAACGTTCAGAAGACTGAAGCAGACGGCGAGAACGCACCAGGCCTGTGTTTGGATCCAGGGAAAATGCATCTAAAAGGAAAAAAGGAAGTTTATAGATGGCTCCAGAAACAATTAAGACCATCATTTTCTCTTTTTTTTATTAAATGTAAAAGTAAAAGAACCACCTATAATGACAAAGTGATAACACAATTTGTTTTTTTTATTTATTAATGATTCAAATTCAACCTAGAATCTCTAATTTACCAAATTATTGAGACAAACAACCTAAGTGGTATGCTTTTAGCAGCACTTGGTTATCCGGGCAATTGTCATTCACATGAAATATAAAGCAATTACAAATAAGTAAGTTGATTTCATAGAGACTCAGCTAAAAACTAAGACAAAAGTAAGACAAAAAGTGTTTTAGAAAGCAACAACAAATTATAGCTTTAAGGAAAACTGAAGCCAAAGACCAGTTCACTGAGAACAAGCAGCTAATAAGAATGTAGTCATACCTGAATGGGCTCCCAACATGCTGTAGAGCATTGCTCCATTCTCTCCTTCATCCAGATCGGTAGCTTTCACTGTGATGACAGACGTGCCACTGGGCTCGTTCTCAAACACGCTGCTGTTGTACACTCGCTCCGTGAAGCGCGGCCGATAATCGTTGACGTCGAGAACAGTCACCAGAACCTGATTCGCATCAACAGGCAGATGACGTATGAGATTATTTCAAACACAGAATATTCTTGACACAAGGCTGTGTTCTGTAAACGATCGTATTGTGGATATATGGCACACGGGGCCACAGACACACAAGCATAGCAGTACTAAAAATAATATACGAAACAGTCAGTGAAACCTACACATCTTATCTTCATCTTCAAGCTTCTCATAAACTTTTAGCCACAGAGTATAGTCTTTGATATTAATACACTTGTCCCTGTGTCTCTACAGCACGAGATCTTTACCTGGATAGAGTTCTCTCGTCTGTTGTTGGGGCTGCCGCCAGGGTTATCACGGGCGACTGCAGTGAGAGTGTAATGGTCCTTTGTCTCTCTGTCAAGAGGAGAGAGGATGTATATCTCTCCCTGACACAGAAGAGAAGGGATAATTAGGGAAGGAAGTGCGGCGTTTGACAGGGAGTGGTGGTTGTGTTATGCCTCTATTCGTGTCTGTGTGCATGACAGAAATGGAGCACAGAGTGGAAATATTTAAACTGTCTTTTATTAAACTCTTTAAACTTTCCAGGCAGTGTTGACACCCAGAAGTAAATAACTGGGAGTCAAAAACACAATGGTGCTTGAATGCACACCACTCCTTACCAATAAATCAATACATTTACATTCTTTCTTGACGCTCAGAGCTGTTCAGATGAAAGGGTTAACTTACAGTGGACGGTCTGATGCCAAACTTTCCCTCTCCGTCGACCAGGCTGTACTCTATGACAGCAAAGAGGCCAGAATCAGCGTCTGTAGCACGAACACGAACTATGGTGGTGCCCAGGTTCACGTTTTCAAACACAGGCTCCTACAAACATAGATGAACACACACTTTGGCTCAGTGGACAAAGTGGACTGGTTGACTAAATTAGATGACACTTGCTACAATAACAAACTGTTTAATTCATTTTGAATAGCAACATTCTCATATACCTGACATTTTACATGAAAAAAAGCTACTTGAGATAAAGTGAGGAAGTTAAATTAACAAATAACACACTTTTAAAACAAAAAGCATTTCTAATCAGATCAAATAAAAACATACTGTATATTTTCTCATGTGTGCTTTTTGTCTTTAGTTTAACTTTGAACTCTTCAACTGCAGTAATTACATTAAAACAGTGTCACTCCTGGTTATTAAGTACACCTGTACTTTTATCATTAAAACACACATGGTCTAACTTCATTACCTGATATGACGGCTGTAGAAAGACAGGGTTGTTGTCATTGATGTCCACAATGCGCAGATAAACTGGCAGCTCAGCTATCCTGGGAGGAGAACCATGGTCCTGGGCTCGAATTGTGAAATTCAGCCACTGTATCTGCTCAAAATCCACCGTCTGGTTGGCTACAATCTTACCTGGAACATTTTTGAACACACCGATGGTTACAGTCTGGATTAATCTTGTCAGCACTACACATCATTGCTCTCTAGTTAGAAATTAAAAACAGGTCTCTCATGTGAATGAGACCCTGGGTCTCAATGAGTTTGTGAGTTGTTGCCAGTGTTGTGGATGAATGAGCTAATTTTGAGACATGTTGCATGTTGATGGCACTGTGTTAAAGAGTTTTAAAAAGTAACCTTAGTATTCAACAATGCTACCAATTGAAACAAAACTGTAACATGTACAAAAGCTTCTTTCATACCAACAGAAGGGTCCTCCAGTCTGACGTATCCACCTCGGGGCAAGTGAAGCAGTTGGTAGATGACCTGCCCGTTGGGACCTTTATCCGGGTCAACAGCTGACACTGACAGTAGAGTTGTACCTGGCTGAGCTCCTTCCAAAATCTTCTCGGTGAAGTTGGACACTCCAAAGGGCCGGAAACGAGGAGCATTGTCATTGACATCCAACACGTTGATGGTTAGTCTCGCTGCGATGAAGAGAGACAGAGTGAAAACTGATTTCAGAAACTGAAAGAACGCACAAATCCGAAGCTAGGGTCGTCATTTGTAAATGAACTTACCGTTGGGGACACTTCCTGACTTGTCGATGACATCGCTGGCATTGTCATGTACAGACACAATGATCTCAAATGTAGCAACCTGCTCTCTGTTCAGCGGGTTGCGTACAAACACTGCACCTGATAACGCACAGAAAAGCATCTTGTTTTTGTCCCACAAGTAAGACCCTGTGTTACTCAGTAAACTGGATCTGAAGATCCATGACTCACCAGTGTGTAAATCGATGCCAAACGACTCCTGCAGACCATCCACTGGATTGTTCCCGTCATCCTTTGCCTCCACTGAGATGATGTAATACTCCAGCCGGGGATGAAGATCAAGGTCCTCGGCGGTGAGCGTGGCCACCACCACGCCAGGCGGTGTGGACTCGTTGACACTAATCATTTTCAAAGTATCTAGGAAACGTGGGCGCGAGTCGTTGACGTCGTCCAGGATGACCGTGAGGGTGGCTGTGCCTGAAAGTGGGGGTGTGCCGCGGTCGATCGCCATGACGACCAGGCGGTAGGAACCACGGTCTTCTCTGTCAAGTGTGTTGTTGCCAACCAAGACCGCACCGGAGAGCGGGTCCACCACGAAACGGTCCTGAGCACCACTTTCCAAGCGATACATCAGCCAGCCGTTAGAGCCGGAGTCTGCGTCGGTGGCAGACAGCTGAGTCACCACCACTCCTGAAAGAGACACAATAATGACACACACGCGTGCACAAGCTTGTGTACATGTGACCACTAATTGCCATTTTCAAATTGTAAACCCTTTACACTTACACAGGGGAGTGCAAAGTGCACATAATCTTAAAATGATAATAGTCAATTCCCCTATTCCCTTCATTCTTCTGTCAGTGACAACTACAACCTTGTGAACACTGTAGATTTATATGCAAGTCATACTCCTCCTAGTACACTACATTAGGCAGCAGCCAGTGCACACACCTGTGGGGCTGTTCTCAGGGAGACGGACACTGAAACTGGATGGACTGAAGACAGGAGGGTTGTCATTCTGGTCCAGGACGGTAACTGTCAGAGGGACACTGCTGTTTAAACCTCCTATGTCGTCAGCAACCAGAAATAGCTCGACCCGCGGCTCCTGAAACGCCTCGCGATCCAGGTTTGCCCCCGGACGCACGCGTATCAAGCCTGGCAGAAGATGAAGAGACAATAACCTTTGGCACGGCAGTTTTCCTCTGTGTGTACGTGTGCGTTTCCTGAAGGAGTTACAAAAAATGTTACCAGTGTTGGCATCGACAGTAAAGAGGTCCCCTCTTGGTCCCAGCAGCCGATACTTCACTACAGCATTGGGTCCAATGTCTTTATCCTCAGCCAAGACCGGCCCATTCAACACTGTGACTGTACTGCCTAAAGTTACACACAAGTGAACAAGTAAACTCATTATAGTCATGAGGTTTTATGTAGTTTCATGATGCTTACTGATATATATATATATATATATATATATATATATATACAGTATATATATAGTATATATATATACACACATGTGTAAAAAATAGTTTCATCGTAACAGAGACTTTAATGTTCTATATTTACAGAAATGTAAAACTACCTCACCTCTCAACACTCAAGAGTGAAAGGAAAAAAGTGTATGTGAACTGTACGTAAACAAATTCAGGAAGTGGTGGAGCAGACTGTAGTGTGTAGACGGTGTTTTGACACAGTGTTCTGTGCAGCAAGGAGAGATCACCACCAGCTACCTGCTGCAGAGTTCTCGCTGATTTCAGCCCTGTAACTGGTCCTGGTGAATACAGGCCTGTTGTCGTTCTCATCCAGTATGCTTATCACCAATAGGTCTGAATCCTGGAGTGGTGGGGGGTGGGAGAGGGTGTATGAACAAACAATTATATTAGTACAACATAAATATGAGAAAGGGACTGGAAAAGAAATAATAATAATAGTAGTAGTACACAAGAGTATACAAAGCCCGGCACTGTTGGAGAGTAAGAATACACAGTTTTTGCATTTGACTTGTGTTAATGACATCCCAGTACACTGCTGTCACTGTGCTGGTACTTGTTTGTTTGCAGCTCTGGACTGAAAAAAAGTGTCTCACCTTTTGCAGAGAGGTATGCTACATAACAGCTTTTAGGAAGAAAAAAAACTTCACAACCACATTGTGGGTTGTGTCAGATTCATATTTTTTTATCAGTTAACACTGAGTCACGAAGGCCTCAATTTTAAAAGGACAGTATAAGGCTGCATCAGTGAAATGGACACGTAAACCGAGGGGTCCTTTAACTCTGATTCATGCATTATATTGTAATTTTGCAGAATGAGCTGGAAGAAAAGAGGTAAGAGGAGAGGCAACAGATGGAAAAGAAGGACGCAGTAAAGCAACATTATAGATGCCACCTGTCATAAAACACTAAGAACAACCACAACATTGAGCTCCCTCTGCAGACAAATCCCTCATTTCCACTTAAAACAATGACATATGGCTTTTGTACAGCTTATCCACATTATAGCAAAAAAAATACATTCTATTGTTTCAGAGGGCTTTTTGTGAAACTGCCTGCGATTGAAACGTATGAACACTTCTTGTAAGTGGGTTTACCCTGCGAGCAATGCGGGGGTTCTCCGGGTTGTCTTTGACAGTGACGGTGAGTCTGTATTCAGCCACTCGCTCCCTGTCAAGCGGCCTGTTCACTTGCACCACACCTGTCTGAGAAACACAGAGACCAGAGATGAAGTCAAGCGTGTGCTTAGAAGTCCTTTCTTTACACGACTATTTGCTGGGACACTCTCCTGAAATAGGTTAAACTGATTGAACTAGGTTGAACTGACCACCCGCTCCCTGGTTATAAGAGTCGCAAGGTTGTAATGGTTCTAATCTTCATGCCTAAATCACACCATCCATCCATCCATTCCTCTCACTGTGTCATTGATGTAAAAGGCCCCATCCTGGTTGCCGGCGGTGATGTTATAAGTGAGCAGTGCATTGCGTCCGCTGTCCGCATCGCGAGCTCGGATTCGGGCCACATACATGTGAATGGAGGCGCCCTCGCTCACGCTGGTGCTGTTAGGCAGGTTCAGGAGGACTGGATCGTTGTCGTTGATGTCTCGAACGTTGACCCCAACCACCACCTAAGGAAAAATAAAGTAAGAGACAAAATTTGAAAATTCATGGATAACATATAATAATAATAATTATATTTTAGCATTACAAATATAATTTCAATTCAGTAAAGAGCTTCTACAAACTGGCTTATTAACCATTACACACACATACAAAATGATTTTGACAACTACCAGTGCTGTTACTTTAGGGCAGCTGTGGCTTTGGGTGGTGGTCTAATAAATTAAGCACTGTGTATATACACAGTATATATAAACTATGACATGCCCCACTTTCTAAGAGAGACAAACTCATACACAGGCTAACGATGTAGCACAGAAGTGACGCTTGTTATGGGTAATAGTGATCAGCGAGTGTGCATACGTTTGTCTGTATGAATGTTTAGAAAACCCACCGAGCTGTTGCGAGACGGGGTACCCAGATCTCGGGCTGTGACAGTGATGTTGTAGAAGGCTGTTGTCTCTCGGTCCAGCTCTATGTCTTTCCTCACACGCAGCTCGCCCTCCACGGGAGAGACCATGAACTCATCTGAGAGAGGAAGCGAAAAAGAGGCTCAGAGCTGCAGGGTTTAATTATTTATCACTATAGCCACAGAAATCCAGTCCAGCACTGACTCTGATAGTCTCCACCAGTGATGCTGTACTCCACTTTGCCATTGAGCCCAGAGTCTTCATCACTGGCTCTGAGTGTCCAGACTCGAGGACCTGGCTGGCCCTCAGTAACATTGAAGGGCCCCTCGTAGGGTCTGGGGAAAGTTGGTGTCACATCATTCACATCTAGGACATTTATGAGGACCTAAAAGGAGAAGAGGAGAGGAGGAAACAGGACAAGTACAATTAGTGAGGAAAACATAATCAGAACAGTTTCAGTGGTGCAAACTGAACTGTTATGCCCAGCTCTACCAACAGGGTTTCCACTCTCACACCCTCGACACATACGTACATACATATCCATCATTAGGATTTATTGATCCACATCTAAAAATGAATTGAGGATTGTTTTTTTTTTTTATAACATATTTTTTTGTTCTGAAATCCAAAACATTCACTAAACTTCATGTACAGGAAATATTAGTTGCATCTTTACTGTTGTGCTAGATGTCAAGCGAAGAGCAGGGTTTGGGCACTGGTCCGTTGCTGTGACAACCAGAGCGTAGTGTCCACTGCTGATCTCGAAGTCCAGCTCCTTCACAGCAGTGATTCTCCCCTAATTACACAGATCACACACAAATGATTAACCCTGTTTCTGATGTCGTTTGTACCGCGAGTGTATACTGCTCTCCATATCTCACCGAGATGCTGTTGATGTGAAAGGTCTGGATGAGGTTGCCCTGAGCGATAGCGTATCGCAAAGTGCCGTTCAAACCCTCGTCTGGGTCGATGGCTGTTACCGTGGCGATGGTGGCACCCACTGTGTCTGGTCCCTCGCTCAGCACTGTGACATACTCCTCCTCAGGAAACTCTGGGGCATTGTCGTTCTCGTCCACAATGAGCACATAGATGGTGGTTGAGGTCTGCGACAGAAACAAAGCGACTCAGTAAAACTTTTGCAGCTCTACCTACAATTTATGGCTTATTGTATCAAACCTTACAGACAAATTTGTAATTCACTTCCACCGTACGGTGACTGCTGGACCTGCATGCGAGACTAGATGCGATACTGTAGTCAATTCATCATTATAATGGTGAACTAATCTGGTGATTTATCATCGTATAAGAGAGCAAAATATCAAACACTTCAGTAATGTACATGATAGACAACCCTACAAAAAACACATGAGCATGACAGTCAGGTAATCACCATTTGTCACTTAACATTAAAGACTTAATGATATCTTTGCAGTCAAATTCAGATATTTTTTTACACTTTGTGCTCCATCCACCACACACACACAGACACACACACACCGTTACACATTATTCATCTCTACAGTGATTACAGCATTTTGCTAGAGATTAAACATATTGCTTCATCTTCGTCCATGAAGTGAATAGTGGATGTAATATTCAGGATTCATTTAACGTGGGAAGAAAGGGTTGATTTCGTTTCAGGCTGATTGAAATACAATATCTTAAGCGAACTAAAAGTAAATCGTAAAAGTCAGTGAGGTGGAGAGGAGATTCTGCACGTTGGCTGAAAGCTCTTGTTTCTTCTCCTGTCATCATCCCCCCTCTGAAGGGCAAAAGCAAAAGTGGATGCTGAAGGAAACCAGTTAATCATCACCACTAACAGGTTCGCATATGAAAGCACAAGTAAAACTATCATATTGAATTAAAGTCTGGGTGCTGGGTCAGTTGCTGCTCCACCAGTTTAACAAAAGGGTCTTTTCTCGGTTTAAAGAGACTGATGACATTTCACAATTCAACAAATAAAGACCACAACACACAGAAATACTGTTTATCTATAAAAACAAAAAAACAAGCTGCTTTTCATTACATGTTTATAGGCAACATATACTAGTAAGAGTTAGCTGTAAGCAACTGGACTTGCTTAAATGAAGTTATAGACATTTCACCTCTCATCTATAAGAGGCTTTTTCAGCCTCTGAAGGCTGCGCATCCATCTGCAGAGTCGTTCTGTGAAACAATGCAGACCATTCACCCCTTGAGTCAGTTTCAGGTTATTAGTTTCACCTGAGTCAAAGTGTTTCTTCAACTTAACTCAAGCAACTCCAGTTGCCCTCAACACCTGAAGATGACTCTGACCTGGATGACTGGAAGTAAAGCTAAATAGTGAAGTGTAGTGACTTTGCTCATTTAGATCATGTGGTTTTCATGTGGTCATGTCATTGAAATTACGCCTGTAAATCACTTTTAGATCTGCAGCCCTGGGGGAGTTTCCTTAAAGGTCCAGTGTGTAACATGAGGGTAACATGAGAGGGTATATTTGCATAACTTGAATATACTTCCTGTAAGTAAGTTTGTATAGTGTGTAATTGCTGTAAAATAAAATAAGTAAGCCTTTTATGTGTACTTTAGGCAAGGTCTTTGCTGCACGGAGACTTCTTGTGGAGCAGCTCGAATGTACAAACTAGCCAGAGTGTGTGTTTTGGTTTTTTTCCTAGATCTGGACAGACATTATCTTTAATGAAAGCTTCACGAGAAAAAAAGTGACAAATGAGTGTCATCTTTTATGAATATTAGTATGTGGTCTTAATGAAAGCTTGAATTCATTGTTTTTATTATATCATTACTTTTGTAAAACATTGTAAAGCATACTTTAACTTTGTATAATAACAATAGGTATTATTATTATAATACCTTATGGGAATTGTAGGTGGTCTTTGAAGTACTTCATACTGGGATAGAATATATCTTTGCCATGGACGGTATACATAGCATTATAATGTTTTTCCCCAGACAGAATAAAAGGTACGAAGGCTGATGATCTTTGGTGTCAGATACTGCAAACACAAGTTCTGCTACTCAAAGGGGTGGAGGCAGAGACAGAGAGGGAGGGAGAGGGGGGAGCGACAGGAGGAACAGGGGGAGGAGCATTGTGACTTCATGTTGCATCTATGCTGCAAAGTTCAGGAGGACCAAGTCAAGTGAGAGACACAGTGACAAAGGAGTACCACACAGCTCGGTGCTGGAACAGAGTTGATGGTATTTTAAAGAGTTTAAATAGACAAAGTGTTTTCTTTTTAAACACATCATCAGGAGCCAACTATGGAAGAGGGATTACACTGTCGCTCAGTAGAGATATTTTGGCTGTACTGCATCCTGTTCACCGTGGCTGCAGGTAAGACCTCCGACATCCATCCATACACCTAAACTCCTCCTCACACCTGTGGTCATACTGTCCCAGGTCTGTGCCAACGTATTACACCACAAAAGATAAAGTTTTAGTTTAACTTTTTAACTTTTGGAAGTAACATTTTGTATCATAGTGGGTTTAAGAGGTGTGAATGTGCCCAATATACCTGCCCTTTCAGGTGGGGTGATATGAACATTTCCGATATTTAAATGAAGACACGTGTATGTTGTCTCAGACACACACACACACGCACGCACGCACGCACAAAAACCCAGAGTCTAAACTATTTCAGTGTTTTCAGACTTCCCTTTTTGCTGTTGTTGTTTTGAGGCAGAACATCTGGTGTGAAGCTGTGTTAAAGCTCCTCCCTGGGGGGAATGAAGTGATCTGTAAATCCACCCTAAACCCACACTGTAGTATAATATAGCCACAAACAGAAGAGTGGTCCCTCTTAGCTTTTATGGTTGCAAATGTCTGAAAATGGCCACAAATGTATTCTGAAAAACTCATGATCAGATTCAGAAATGAAAAAAAAAAAGCCAGCAGGAAAAGTTTTGATGAGCTCAAGTAACTTGTCGACTCAGTTATTGCTTAGTATTCACTCACATTTACTTTAGTGGGAGCTTTGATGAAATGCTGGTATTTTTTTAAGTGATTTTAAAGTACATGGCTGTGAGAGCTTAGGCATCTGGGGCTGGAGGAGTGAGGAGAAGCAGCTGTTGCCTTCAGGCCACACTGATCCTCACTTACTTCAAACAGGACTGAAACCTTGCAGAGGTTATCAGCTTTCGACTTCAGGATTTAGTCTGTTTAGATAAGCTCACATGATAACTCTGTCGAAGGCAACATGTAATGTTTACCCAACATTTAGGCTAAATAATCCACAGCAAAATGCTTAATACAGTGTTCAAAACTAGTTTATAATCCAAATAGACAAGAGCTTTATTGAAATCAAATCTAATGAAGTACAGTTCAGTGCAGTTTTAAAGCCTTTGATTTAGTTACTGCAGGCTCATAAAATCCCACTGCTCCAATAAAAAGCTTAAAACTTAATAACTCCACTGCAGTGCCCTCCTCTGTAGCCGAGTTAACTCGCCTTTTGTTTCCTTCCTTTCAGACTATGATGAAAACAGCTGTTTGTGCCTCTATCATTCATATGTTGCTCCTCCCAAAATATGACTTGAGAAAAACAGAGCAATAATCACGGCTCCCTCTCTGTTCAGTCCAGATAAGCACGTAGCTCACAATGAAGGACAATGCCAGAGTCAGAAATGGTCAATGAACACCACAGGATGTGAAGTCTCTTTTCTTCCGTCCTGACTCCCCCTGTGTGACAGGGCTGGTTTCATTGATCCCACATGAGAAATAAATAAGTCATTTATAGAATACAGCAGTAAATAATGTCTCCCTGGGTCAGTTTCATGTGTTGACGTGCATCATGCATGTTCACGATAAGGAGAAACTGGAGAGGTCTCCACTTCTTCTCTCAGATTTCCTGGGGCATAACCTTTTTAAAGGTCTGACAAGCTGAACTTTTCATGTCTGGTGTTAAGTATGCAGCAAGAATGATGAGTTTAAAAAGTCCCCTAACACCAATGGCCTTTTAGTGATTCACTGAAAAGCACAAGGAGACCACATTGACCACCGTGGATCGAGAAGAAGCTCTTAAGACATAGAGTTCTCATATTAACAACTGCAGCATTAAAGCAGGAAGACTCGTTAAGAGAGAGGAAACAAGTGATGATTACATCAGTTTCTTCCAACTGTTATTCGAAGTTTTCAAAAACAAAACATTTACACTTTCAAAATGACAGCTGAGTGAAGAAACCTGCAGTATGTTGCAAATATTGTTACGAGGCTGTGGTTACACAAGTTCGTTGTTACATACATTTAAAAAAAAAAAAAAAAATTATATTTTCTTTTGTGTACAACCCCCCCCCCCCCCAACAATTTGTAAAAAAACCAATTTGAACAAGTCTCTTGATCTGAAACTGCCTCACAAAACATTAATATACACCTTAAGATATCAAATTCAGTTGCCATGTATCTGTAGTCATGATTACTAACATCACTGACTCCAAAACACTTCCTCTCACAATGAGGAAGTGTCAGAAATTACACATTTGAACACTTCCTACTGATGAAAACTCACCTGAAACTCACAGTGTTTGCATTTGGGGTAATCTAGGATGCCCCTGCTGGTTTCATTAACACCCTGTAATGGGTTGGTTATAATTACCATTAGACTAGGTGTGAAAAAGGGCCTATGATGTGTTTGTGGGGTGAAGCAGCTTTAACAACACTCGATCAATACAGAATAATAATAAATACATTGTCTAATCTGCAGAAGTATAGTCTTACTAATTTGGGGGGAAAAAGACACGTTTAATTAACACACAACAACTGCATGACTGAATGTAAAAAGAAATGTCCCAAACAGGTGGCATCCAGGCTTAAAACAAAGGAGTGCCTGTTTCAGGGCCCCCAGGGGGCTTCCAGGAGCCTGAGAACAGAAATCAGAGGAGAAAACTTAAATCTATAATAGGGCCAAAACACAGATGTCTATAGTGCATACAAGTGAAAGAAAGCCTGTCTGTGCCAGACATGAAGCAAACCAACCTTGTGCTCTGTTTTTACATGGTTGCAACCACATCTGAAACGCAGCTGAAATACTGACACGATAGTAACACCACCCACTTGGCACCCTAAAAGACTAATGCTAAAAATAAAAAGGTACCCATTGTCTTCATGCTCCTTCAGCAAGGTCTGGTCATGTCAGCCATGTATCATTTAAGGTGTAGATTACAGTTTCCCAGCAGTTAATTAATCCTTGGCTCCTTAATATCAACACTGAGGGAAAAGTCAGGCTTAAATGTGAAAACATATCGTACAATACTTTTTTTTTTGGCAGGAGAAGCCAAAGCTAGGGAGGACTTGTCAAAAAGAAGGACAGGGAGGAAGACAGGGTGGGTGTGAAACAGGAGAGGAGAAGGAGTTCCCCAGCTATTGTCCCACCGCACAGGCAGGAACAGCCCGGGGGCAGAAGTTTCACTTTAATCACCCTCCCTGGTTTTCCTATTGCTTTTCCTAACACAATGACCAGTGCAGAGTTCAGCTGCAAACATAGGAACATGGCACATACGCTGCATGGACTTATACTGTATATGCACAGCTAATGAGAAAAGTAAAGGTCATTGGCTGGGCATCTGCTGTATTTCCTGCACTGTGTGGAAATACAGTGTAAATGCAAAGATGGTATTGACATTATTACTAAGAAAATAATGCATTTCCTCACTTATAAAGTCAATGAACCAAAATGTTTGTACTTGGCGGTTAATAGTGAACTCCTTTTAACCTTTCCGCTGTTTTCTGACTTGATACTACTAAACATGTTGCTACCCTTACTGTGGAAAGTGTGTGTGTGTGTGTGTGTGCACCTTTTGACAACAGATGGAAAATACATCCACGCGCATGTAACTGATTGGGAAATATGATGACATTTTCATAATTGTGCAACAGCAGCAGCTGGGGAGATTCAGTGATTGTGAATAGTAAGGAGGCAGATGAGAGGGCCAAGAGGAGCTGGGTCCTCGTGCTAGGGCCAAGACAGGAAGGAAGTCCACTCCTTAAATCCTGGCACTGACCAGTTAACCTCCACACGCACACACACACACACACAGTCAAATCTGTGATGAAAATCTCTGACTGCATCAATACTCTGTTGCATGCATATTTCTCTTTTCGTGAAGTTCACCCCCACACATCCACATGCACATGCACAGCCGAGTTCGTTGCTTTTGCATCAAGCGTTCATGAATCCAAACACCTGATGCAAAGCAAACAGCAAACAGATTGTTATGATGTATTTAAGTGAGGAAAACCAGGGTACATACTGTATTATTCTGTTGATTTAAATGCTGGCTGGTGATACTGAAATGGGCACTTCTCTATGATAGTTAGTAAGCGGTACTGCAATTAAATAATAATTCAGTGTACACATGAAAGAGTTTAGTTGTTCATGCATTCCACTGTTGCACCAAAGTGAGAACAGGATGTGGTTGAAGGTGGCAACGTGAGCGTGAGTGGAAAATGGTTTGTGCAACATTTTACAGCTCTCTCTCTTTGGTTTCCAGAATGTACATTTAAGTTATGTGGAGCAATGATTGTGGGAAATGATGTAACACGAATTCTACACACATCCTTAAAGAAATGCTTTACCGTAGGTGTCTGAAAGGACCATTTCACTCCCAGGAGATTAGTATGTAACCTAGAGTGGTAAAAACACATGGAAGTGCTCTTACTGGCTGCCATTCATTTGATGCCTCTAAAGCAAAATCTAAAAAAAAAGGGATTGTTTCTGTTGAACTGTCCAGGGTGTCCCCCGCCTGTCGCCCGATGTCAGCCGTGATTGGCACAGCACCCCCCAGCGACCCTCAAGTGCAGGATAAAGTGGTAGAAGATGGATGGATGGATTGTTTTTTAAAGAAGTGCCTTTCTAGTGGAGAAAAGTGATGCAGTGCCCTTCCAATCAAAAAGGGTGTTGTTATGAATTTCCCTAGCGTCCCAAAGGATGTCCACAGAGAAAATGATATTCAGTGCTGTATAGAAAACGCCCATCTCTGTGATAGAAAGTGATGCTGTGTTGTAAAGGACGTCCCCTGCATATGTATATCCTCGTGGTGCCTGCCCCATTGGTGCATTTTCTCCCCTGCTCTTCCAAATGTCTGTGCATGCCACTGTATACAAACAAAGAAACTGCGCTGACTCAAAAGCTGAAACCACGTAGTGTGCAGAAAATAGGACATGGAAAATTGTTGGACTGTGGCTTTAAATTCATGTTTTTCTGGGCGTGGCTTTAATTTGCATTTGCACTGTGGTTATTTGTGTCGTGACTGGCTGCACCAGACAGGAAATTCATCCCACTCAATTTTAGTTGACAATTAATTTGAATGGAACAGTGATTTCCCATGCAATTTCATGATGGACCATATTACTATCATTATGACTGATCAGGGCTATATCTTGCAGCAACTGTAGTCTCTGAAAGACAGCTGGATGTTTGGCACATTGCTCATAAAACATTGATTTCAGCACTTTGTTCGAATTGAATCTTCTGCCCTTTAAGTATAATTATCAAACATACCCTAGACTTCCTTTCATTTTGAAGGTTCTCAGTATTCGGGGATAATAGGGAACTGGATTTGCTTGACTTTTCTTGAAGATGTTTCACCTGTCTTCCAAAAGGCTTCATCACTTCCAAGTTTTACATTTCTTCAATTGAAAACTGAGAAAACTTGGATGAGAGGTGAAAACACAAGCAAAACCAGTTGCAGTTTACACATCTACACTCCTGGGGACAAAAAATTACTTCTTAAGGATCGGTAGACTTTAACCCAACAACATCAATGTACACAAATAGAATTTGTTGCCTAAATCCTGTAGATTAGCACATGGTAGAGGTTGTTTAAGGTGCTTCAAAGAAAGACTGATTAAATTATCTAATAGGAGTTAAAGTGTGTTGTAATGAACTATGTGCTGACTACATTCTTCCATATTTTCTTCCTCTCTCTAGCCAAAGGGGTGATGTCTGACGCCACAATTACTGTTTCTGCCCCCCATCTGTACTACACCTGTCCTGAAGGTGCAACTGTCAAACTGGTGTGTACCCAAAGAGGCACTGCCATGCACCCCACTGATGTCTTGAAGCACGGCTGGTTTTTCACACCCCATAGCGATCAGCAGTGTTCAAAAAAAATGGGCCCACACCACACAACCTCAGGTGGTCATTCCCATGGCAACCACAGTGCGACACAAGTGCAATTTGGATATTCAGAGCATAATTTCTGGGTGGCTCTGCAGAACGTGACCCGCGCTGACCAAGGCCGCTACTGCTGTATGTTACTGGACTACCAGGTGGCTCATAAACATGGCACCGTGATACAGAGACAGCACAGCCACATTGTTCTCCATGTTACACCACGTAAGGACAAATGTATTGATGTAACATTAATAAATCATGCCTCTGTCAAGTAGGACAAGATTATGGTAGTACCTTTAATCTATCTGTGGTCTATGAGCACTCATTGTGGTCTACAAGTGCCTAGATATTATTTTTATTGTATTCAATTAACAATATTAAGCATTTACTCACTGAGCAACAATGTATTTCTTCTCTCTTCCCAGGGAGAGAGGGATCTCAAGATTGCACTGTCTGGGATCCCGTACCATCTGGAGGTAAATCACCATATTCAAGGCTTCATAGCCAATTGATGGAAGGCCACTGATGCCATTTATCTAACTCTCAGTCTCTCTGTTGCTCCCTCAGGCTCTGTTCCAATGGCCTTGGCCATAGCAGCGTGCATCTTGGCTCTGCTCTTTCTGCCACTTATTTTGGTGCTTGTGTACAAACAAAGGGAAAAAGCCCAGTCGAGCAGACGTACGTCTTCCACACACTCACACAAAACACACGTTAACACTTGGCTCCCCATAGTGTTGGGTCTGACTCATATTTCCTGTCACTGAGGCAGATTAACTGCATTTCACGCAGTGAGAATCACATTCACACCGTATCTGTATTGTTCCGCTCTTTTTCAATCCGTTCACAATAGCCCATTTCCTGTTTCCTCTCTCCCAGGTGCACAAGAGCTGGTGAGGATGGACAGGTATGTTTTCCCACAGTCTGTCAGCCACCTCATGTCATAGGCCAGTTTCACAGCTGCTTTTTATATTGACTTTTTTTTTAACAAATGTAGTGGCCACAACATTTCTTACACACTCAGTAGTTTCTGCAAACCATGTTGATTCCACTTAATATAAATACTCTTGTTTCTATTGACATTTGTTAGTAGAAAACAGACACATTAGTAGCATTAAGACTAGTATCTTCTATCTCTTGAGCAACAAACAGTTGCTCAAGAGATAGAAGATACACAGCACGTGTGTGATTTTCTTGCTCATCGGTATGCTTCCCCATCCTTGTTTGTGTCCGTTTGTGCATGTTCAGTGAGGCCCATGGTCATGAAAACCCAGTGTTCCTTGGGGGGTCACCACAGATCCACACCCGCACCGTCTCTCAGATCATGACCAGACAGTCCTCAGATACAGGACGCCACCTGTTGTCTGAGCCCGGAACCCCTCTGTCTCCCCCTGCACACGGGGACGTGTTCTTCCCAATAGAGGGTAAGACACACACACACACACACACAAAACTATACAGTACATCATGACAACACAACCCGCAGGTTATACTAAAGGAAATGCTAGTATCTTAATCATTTACTACTCGCTCCTTGTATCATAAGGGTAATATTCGAGCTGACAATATGGGTCCCAAGAAGGTAGGCCTGTGGTTTCCATGGTGGCCCCACCCCGGGTTTGCCCACACATGGGCTTCATGTGGGGCCCATGTTAATGAAACCATATGTGCTCAATTCGCCCACTTCCTTCCCACTTAATACCCACACAGCCTGGAATGGTTCTAAGTGAGCAGAGGTTTGAAGTGGGCAAACATGCATTGATGCACTGAGCATGATTTTCCTCCTGTGACCTGTCAAAATGGCTGTTTAGTATCGGGTGATATCTTCCTCACTAAGTTTGAAGGGGGCGTTCTGTGTTGAGTGGATGATAACATGCAAAGAAAGCAGGTAGATCAATGGAAGGTATTTAATACAAATAACCAGGCCCACAATTACTCTGGGCAGCAGACTGATGTAAATGGAAAAGCACAAAGGAACAGAACACAAATGCAAGGAAGCTGAACAGACAAACTGTGGACGGGGGCGCGGAGCCTAAATACACAAAGGAGTCACGGATAATATTGAACAGATGAAACAACAACATACCAATATATAAGCAACATCCTGGACCCAAAAGTGTGCCGTGGACATGGGCCAGGGCAAAGTTTAAAAGCCAGCAACTGTGAGGGTGTGGGGGTGAGTGTTCCATATTCATAAAGGCACCATTAATTCTAAAAGGTTTTGAGGCACCGCACAATGCAATTTAGATGACAACATTTTCAAGCACGCCACTGACTCACAACTCATTCCAGGAAGACCACAATGTGCAAATCTTAAACCATTGCACCATTTGTGGCTTCAGAGCAGAAGAGTAGACACACCTGCCTGAAGAGCAGAATCAGACCTCAAAATGTGTGTGAATACATAATGATGCACAAAATGTGAAGATACAGCCCAGGCAGTACCCCCCTTTCTGTGCTAATGTATATCTTACCTGAATTTAACAGAATATGGGACTTCTAACCATATTACCTGCATTCTAACTCTTTTATATAAACATTTGATACAACGCACTGGGTTAGGGTTACATCTGTCACATCTCTGGAAATCCATAAAATGTACAGATTGACGCAATCAAAGAACACCGCTCGTCCTCTGTGCTGCAGCTGAAACATCTTGCGATGGTGGTTGATGTTCAAGTAGACGTTGGTGGAAAAATACTCACATTTTCATTGCCCACTCTAAGTCAAAACAGCTGGGCTGAGTTGCTGTGACTAAGACAAACTATGTCCTACGTAGGGAGTTTTAAATTTTTTTTCTCTCCCACGCAAATGAAACCACCTCCTCCTCGCAAGTCATTCTCCACTCATCAGCACTTTCATTTAATACTAATGGCCCCTTCCACAATTCTTCTCAGACTCGACTTGAAATAATATTGAAACATTAGTTACGGTGAAGGGATTCAATCCAGACTGTTTTTCTCCTGATCCCCAAGGCACCTGCAGACATTCCAGGCATACTGAAATGGATTGCCCTGTTTTCTGGAAGCACACGACTTAAAAAGGGCAGAATCTGACAGACTGGCTGAAAATCCACCCTTAAACCATCTCAAATGTCTTTTTTCTGACATGACCTTGAACTGTTCACACACACACACAGACTCAGAGATTCTTACCGAAGCCTTTCCATAAACAACACACTAAATGCGAGAGCTAACAAACATGAAGTGGGTCACGCCCAGTAACTGAGTCGTGACTTCTTTATATATTTTTTTGCACTTTGGAAAATCCAACAAAGGAGGTGTCAAAGAGGATATTTCCTGCCAAAAGGCAAGTCAACAAATGTTACGCAGAACACGCAGCTGGTTTCTCAACTATGGTTTCATGTTACGTGAATAAAAAAACATACTTCAGCTTTTTTTGTCAACTGACCTTAAAGTGAGTGGAATCTAACCGGCAGCAGTTCCCTCTTATCTTCAACATGTTGAGACACTGTTCTGCTTTTAAAGGGTTTCCAAACTAATACAATTCATTCCAGGAAATCTATCAGAATACATTTGTGCTATTCTCTGTGGAGGAAGGTTTGGAAAAAAAACTAAATGTTATTGAGTCTCTTTCGCAAACACCTCTCTGCATTTGGGGCAGGAGGTGCAATTTTGTGACACACTATGTCTGACACATCAGTGTCACATCAGTGACAGACATCAGTGTCAGACATAGTGCGTCTGTGCAGGCTGATACTGTATGTGTAAATGATCTGTTATCAATTCTTTGCTCTTACTGACCTGCGTGTGTTTCTCTGTTTCAGACACCATCCCAGAGTCTCCAGACTTAAACTGGGAGTAAACCTCATTCATTGCTGTAACTGCTGATCTGGACATAGTCCCGCAACTCTCTTCCTCTTCCCTGCCTTCAGAGAAATGTTGCCCTTTCAAGCTGCCTCACAATAACCTCTGCTGGGATTGTCATCTGTACATTGTCTGGACCACAGGATTATTTCCACCTGCAACAACAGCTGGAGGCGAAAAGCGAACTTTTCCTTCAGAGCACTTGTGTTGCGGTGGGGGCTGGGTTTGTGTGTGTGTGTGTGTGATGCGCCATCTAAACGCCGACAATAGCTTGTGGCTTGTTGTTTGGCTGGGCCTACTGCTTGAAATGAACAGAGTGCTGAGGACGGGGCTCCTGCCATGTGTGTGTGAGTGAAGCTGTGGACTCCAAATCTTCCTCCACATACGAGTTGTTTGCTGCAATTCAAACTTATGACCAACTCAGTGTAATCATTATCCGGCAGACCTTTATATTTTCTCTCCCCCCCCCCCCCTCTTCGCTACCTCAGTTACTGTTAGCTATGATGCTCTAAGTACTCTCCTTCCTTCCTGTACTCTAGATACACAGCACTTCACAGTGGCCTTAAACATAATTATATGGTGCTGAAAATTTTCCGCCAGAACAGTATTTTCAGAAAACAAAAAATACTGTTTACAATGCTGTTCCTGTTGACAATGGTTTATTGTCACCCATGCTCGTGTACAGTTTCATTATGAGGACCAAAATGTTCACTGATTTTGAGTTTTATGTTTAAACATAGTTTTATCACTGCCACCACAATGCTGTTTTGTGGGAAAACTGTAATTTCCTTTGATTTTCTGTATTTTGTGTGTGTTGTGTGCAATGGGACTAAAATGCTGTTGTAGCAGATGTGAGGAGAGAAGTTTATGGTTGTAAAATGAAAACCAGTGCAGGAGAAGTGTTTGCTATTGACTGCAGCGTTGTCTGTGAGTGGCTGTGTGAAACCACTGGTGTGTTGTTTTTTTTTTTTTACATCGAGGTAAAATATGTACGGCAGGTGTCTAAACGGAAATCATCTCCTTTTGATGTGTAGCATTGTGTAGGACAGGGTATTGTGCATGTATGATTGTGTTCTACTGTTTTCCCTCTGACAAGTTTCATACTTTGAAGAACATTCAGTGTTTCAGTGTCTGTTGTGACAAATATGTCAGTGTTCCTGATTAAGTGTGTATGAGTCTGTGTGTGTGTGTGTGTGTGTGTGCAGATGTGCATATTTGCATATTTGCAGACAATTTTGCAATTTCTGTTTGCGTTTCATACGCTAAAATGCTCACTTTAGACAGAGACCGAGCAATGCATTTAAAGCACATTTGCTCTGTATATTGCATTTAAATTGTCCCGGTTGTAGCTTGTACATTAAAGTGGAGCTCTTAAACCTTAGAACCTTGTGTCGAGTCAATGAAATCACTGTTCATTTCAACTGGCAGGTCTCCAAAACTATCACCACACAAGGACGTGCTGCACTTGCTGCCTTGGGAACAATTACAGATGAAACAAGGCTGTTCCACTTGTGTGCCTCCAAGATGGTGCACACCGGAGGGAGACTGGCATTGAGCAGAGAAAATTATAAACCAATCTTAGCATCACATTTTATGAGAGGAGACAGAGGGCTCGATAGGTGGAGGAGATGTCTGGCTTTGGCCATGTACTCTCTTTGGTGCATTTTTTGCAGTCTTACATTAAAAATGTCTATCTTGTATTCGGAGCAGCTCCATTATTATTATATATGTTTGTAGCCTAGACAGCACAACAACAGGTCATTTATATAGATGTGTTGAGCACTTGATCTCTGTCAGTTCAAACTAAATATTGCAGCTGTTTCTAAACAAAAAAAAAAAAAAACAACATACATACATCATTTTAGAAATGTTGTTGGACTCTTGGCTGACCCGTTTACAAACAAAAAGTGCTCCCTGTGCATTCACAGCTGACACAGAGGATCAGCTTTTGCATAACTGATTAATATTGCACCTTCAGTGTGTGGATAAAGAATCCTGCGAATGATATGGCTGTTTGTAGCGCAGTGACTGACCAGAAGACGGCTCTTTGGAAGATATAATGCCAAGTTCCAGTCATAACGACTGACTCTTTTATTTATACTTATGCATTATGCTGCAGGAAGACGGACTTTTAAAGATAAATAGCTTTTTTATTATAATTATGACAGAGCCAGAAAAACACATGCTGGAATGGATATGCATTACAACACACCAGAGGTTTATCTGCTATGTAGAGACAGATGCCGTGTATCGCATCTTACCGACAGAGGCGGCGTCCCGTCATCTTCCACAGTGACAGTGAGTCGGTACTCTTGCTGGCGCTCTCGATCTGGAGGAGCCGGACGTGTCACCATCTCTCCTGTCACACGATCCATGCGAAAGGTCAGGTCCTGATTTCCTGCCGTTATGTAGTAAAACAGCATGGCGTTGGGACCGATGTCCCGGTCAGTCGCTATCACACGGAGGACAGATGTGCCTCCTCCAACGTTCTACAAGTCAAACGATAAAAGATCCATGAATTAGCGCCAGCAAGAGAACAGAGACAAACAAAATCAAATGTTATTGTGCAAACTGAAATGTATTTGTCACCCATGCCCGTTGAAAAATTCAAAATCGATTACACAAAGTTGAACTGTGAGTGCGTCCTCACCTCACTTATGCTGACATTGTAGCCCCTCAGGCTTTCAATAACAGGTGCGTTGTCATTGACATCCAGGATGTTGATAGTGAGGGAATGGTCTGTGTGTCTTGGAGGTGAGCCATTGTCACTGGCACGCACCTGTAACACCATAAAAATGCATTAGTGTGTAGGCCTGGCCATGTGTGAGGACCAATACATACAACCATAAAGGGAAAAATAGAGTGTTTGCCTGTCTTTTTTGTGTCTATATAAAAAAGGTAAATCCAACAACAGTCTTATGTAGAAGATGCAGTATGGTCAGACTTATGCGGGACACCAGAACTTGAAACAATAAAGGTTTATTAGCATTTCATTAATTTATGCTGACTCCATGCGAATTGTTGCCTGACCTTAAGAAGATAGCGGTCCACGGTCTCTCTGTCCAGAGGAGCATTGACATAAACTTCCCCATAGGTGTGGTTCACCGTCTTGATTTGAAACACATCCTCCATGTTTCCCGCCACCAAAGTGAAATTGACCTGAGAGAGTAATGAGTCAGAACGATACGAAGCGAAAGGGAAAGGAGGAAGAATGAAATGACCACACTGCAACACGTTTATGTTCCATCAAAAACTATTATGACACCTGTATCTCATGAATAATTTAGATGGTGGTTTTCTGCGCAAGTTGTAACTCTTTAATCAGTCACATCATTTAGTGATGAATCCATAGAGAGCAAACCAGGAACATGAGAAACAAGAGTAAATAAAGATAAAGAAATTAAGAACATAATTATGAAAGAAAGGTAAGAAAAAAAAAAAGTCTACCACTAGTGTGAAACTATTTACTTTACTGTAATCAGCTTGAACATACATTTACACATACAGTAAATACTATACAGAACGAGAGTTTTTATAATGCCTTAGTGAATCTACTTTTCCATTTTTCTTCTTTTACTCTCACCAGTCCATTCAGCCCGGCATCTCTGTCCCGCCCGAGCACTGTTGCCACTTTCCTTCCCATGGGGGCGTTTTCTGGAATGTCCACTGAAGTGTCAGAAGTGATGTCCAACTCCGGACTGTTGTCATTCTCATCCAAAATGGTAATTGAAACCTGTCAACAAAGTAAAGACAGATCACAGATGGCTGTAATGACACTCCCCTTTGAGAATATATAAAACCGAGGCAACACGTCTAAAAATAAGAGACAAACACATTTTATAAAGGTGTCTTACCTTCTGCAGTCCCATTGAGAGAAGCAATGAATAAAAGAGGAATGCCGTTAGGTTTTCTATAATAGAGTAGATACAACATATGCTATATTGCATTTAAAAGTGAAGATGAAAACAGGATTATAGCTTAAAAACAAAATTCTGAATAATAAAACATACCACAGTAGAGTCTCTTTTAGGCCCTCCATCATCAGCTACAACAGTCAAGGTGTACATGTCCCCCTTTTCTCTGTCTAGCAGACCCGTCACTGTGATACGGCCCTGAAACATTAAAACACAAGCATGTATCGCCTCCATTAAGATTCCTTAACAGATACGAATCTTGCTGATGTAACAGGAAGGGACCAAGGAAGGAGATAAAGACTGCAAAGTATCACACAAAACAACAACAACAACAAAAAAAATCCCCATTTCTCACCTATCACAAGAAACAAAGGACTTCAAAGCAAACGAGATCTCTGATCAGCTTACGCTCTTGCAGCAACAAGACTAGCTTAAACCACAAAGGAGGACAAATGACTGAATCACACCGCCTCAAATGGATGAAACTAATTTGACAGAAACATTGTACTTTTTGGATGGCCCACTAAAAACAGACATGTGCATTTTCTTCATATCTTGCTTTTATTAAAGCCCTTTCCTTCACTGCTCCCCCACTCACCGTGACACTGTCAATCTTGAAGAGGGCCAGCGCTGCAGGGGAAGTATCAGGGTCAAAGCGGTAAGACAGCTGGTTCAAGTTATCGGCCGACTGGGCCTGCACCTGTACCACCTCTGTCCCTGTGGCGATGTTCTCACGCAGGGAAGCCTCATACCCAGCAGAAAAGAAGGCCACGGCCTCGTCCAGCTCGTTAAGTAACGTGACATAGACGGTGCAGAAACCTTGGTGGAAAGGTGGAGCCTGGTCAGTGGCCGAGACGTTCATTAGATAGGTGGTCTTGGTCTCGTAGTCCAGGTAGTCCACGGTGGTTACCAGGCCAGTGCTTACGTCCACCTCAAACTTGCGGTCTGAGCCGGACACAAGGGCGTACGCGACAGCTCCACCATCACCTGAGGGAGGAAGGGGATGATTGGCATGGAAATGCTTTGAATTAAAAACTCACAACTACTGTGAGAGATAAAAACAGTTGGTAAGATAATTAACTTGAAAACAATATAACATTGCGACAGTGAAGCTTTATTTCCTGCATGTAAACAGCTTCCCATTCTCTGTGTTGGATTAAACACTGCTGTTTATTTCAGTCTCCAGACATCTCTAATGCTTTGGGGGAATGTATGTCATTGAAGTAGATGCATCACGAGATGTCTGAAAAACACTCTGCAGGAGGGGAAGTGAATAGAGGAACTTGAGGATGTGGAGCAGAAGTAGAAATTTAAATGTACATTACAGATAACAGAACTTGTTTTGTGTTTGCCAGAGTGACGAAAAAGAGATGTAAGAGATGTAATATGCCCCTTTGCAGTGGCTCCCACCAGTGTTCAGGATGGCGACTTGCAAAACAATGGACAACTAGCAGAACAGAAGTGATATTTTCAAAACCACAGTGAGCTAAATATTTCTCTCTGTTTATGATAAGTGATATTGGATTTCATTTTAACATTTATAAGACCAGGAAGTTGCATTAGATACAAAGCTTTTTTTATGTGGGAAACTTGGCCAAGATAGACAGCACAGAATATGAAACAGAGAAACATATGCACAGGGAGAAAATGAGGAGTTAACAACAAGAACTTACATCAAACTCCCGACAGATCTAAGACCAGACTCACCAGTGTCGGGGTCTGAGGCACGGACCACAATCACAGAAGTGCCAATGCCAGCCGTCTCCCTCAGGCCTAGGCGGTTGTATTGTTGCTGTGTAAACTTCGGCACCTCGTCATTGGCATCATCCACATATATGATTACCTGCAGTACATCAACTGCATAAGTTATCTTAGAGGAAAGAAATTAGAGCACAGACCTTCTGAGAAGAATCTGAAGACAAACTACTTTAACATAAACAGAGTATATAAAGTGCAGGGGGGGGGGGACTCTTGCACAATACAGTATATCCACTGATTGTGTCTCTTCATTTCCTCACCCTGACAGAGCTCCTCATGCTGCCCTCGTCGCTGTTGTAGGCCTCCACCTCCAACACATGGGAGCTGCTGGTTTCTCTGTCCAGAGCCCTGAGGCCTCTTGTCACCAGCCCGGTCTGTTTGTCTATGCTGAACAGTTTGTTGCTGTTGCCTGCATGTATTCATAAACAAGGGCAGATATAAACATACACACACACACACATACACAAACAAACATCTTTTTATATCTCAGTGAGGACACAATGCATTCCCTAGCTCCTTACCCCAACCATCACAACTAAGGGTCTAACCCTAACCTTAACCTAAACCCAAATCTTACCCTGACCCTAAAACCAGGTCTTAACCCTGAAAAACCCTCAAGTGTAGTGGTTTAGATCATTTCAGTGAACTGCCAGTTGGATGAGAACATTTTGGATTATTTGAATGCAAGTTTTTTGTTTTTGTGTGTGTAAAGTTATAAGTTGCACTTTAATAGAGACAACATCTGACTTTTACATGCGGACTGCTTCTACACACGATATGCTTCATCGGAAAAGACTAGGAACTTTTAAACTTGCACATCAGCAGAAACAACAGCTTGAGTCACTAAAGTTATGAAAACCTTTAGGTTTGTTGTAATCATTTTGAAAAACATCAGTATCCATATTCAGGGGCCTTTGCTTTCAGAGGTTTAGTTTGTAACCTTACCGGTGAGGATCCTGTACAGAACACGACCATTCTCTCCCTGGTCTGCATCTGTAGCCTGAATCTGTGTAAACCCACAGACAGAAACTAGACTCAGTTCACATGGACACAGAACACAACCAAACCCACAGAGAAATAGAACTGCAAACCATCCATAAATAAACAAACTGGTATTTTCTCTTCATAGCTGATTGGATTACAGTTACAACTTCTGTCTTTTTTTGGTAGATTGATAGTGATGATGGCAAAATACGGGAAGCACCCACTTGTGTCTTTTGCTATGGTTTCCAGTAAGTTTGTTGTCGAGTTGGATAGTCTGTGTAAATAGAATTTTTTTTCCCCCTTTTTTTTTTTTGGATTTGGTGGTTTCTATAAACAGACGAAAATCTGTGTACTTCCTCATTCACTATGCATTCACTGCTGCCCAGTGTCTTGTTGCCACAACAACCCCATCATGGCTTGGCAGTGAGAACCTCACTCGCTCTGTCACAGGGATATAGCCAGAAGCAGCCAAGAATCCAAACCCAGCACAGACAGCATGGCTCCACAGCATACACAGATAAATAGTGGAGCATGCTGGGCTGCTGGTGAATGGCCCATGACATGAGACTGACTTCTGAATCCAGAAAGGCATAGAGCCACTGGCACTGGATGAGGCTGATTTCATGTCAAACCCTACTCCTCTACGGATGCGTCAAAACCTGTGGAGACTCCTACAGAGTACATAAACTAGACAAGCAACTGTTATGTGCACTCAGGTACACATCCCAGCCATTCACAGTCTCTCCCTCTGCCCTGTGTGTCCTCCTTTGCTCTCTCCCACTCCCTCTGTGAAGAGGGGCCCAAACTTCAGTCTCATTAGCTTTATAAAGAGATGTGGAGAGGAGAGGAGAAAGACGAGGGGAGGGGAGGGGAAGAGGGGACAAAAAAGAGGCTGGGGGTTCAGATTGGAGAGTGATGAATAGGGTATTACACAGCGGACTGCACCACTTAGGCCATAAAAAGGGGTGTATAAAGTATGAGACTACATTACAGAGCCAGATGTTGCAAGTGTATGAATGTGAAGTGGAGGCACTGAAAGATTACTTAGTAAGCCTCTGTGTGGCTCAGAAAACACACTATTGTCTTTGCCTGTTGGGGATTAAAACAATGGCGAGATATTTCCACCGCGCTACCGTTACCCACATTTTCCCCCCCTTTCCCCCTTGTTTCCGTCTCCCTCCCCAGCATTTTCCCCTCTGTCTCTGTGAAAGCAGCACTTTTTGGGGGAAAACAAGTGTGTGGAGAGAAACAAGAAACAGGTCTGACCTCAGTTACTGGGACTTACCAAGTTGCTGTTTTAAAGTGTGGGTGTGAGTATACATATTATATATATTATCATATAATCTTATATACATACATACATTATATATTACCATATAAGGTAAGTTTTTTTTAAAGCTATATACAAAGAAAAATATGCCAATCGCTTCAGGGTTGTTGTTTTTTTAAGAGGTAAACATGATAAGGCCGTAAGATTGCTAATATATCATGAATGTCTCTTACAATATGTACTTCATATCTGCTGTGACTTCTCATTTTAAGGTGAAACACTTTGACCTGTGAGGGGCTTGCATTTGCCTATTGTCTAATAAAGGGAGCGTGTTGAGGCAAACCGTTTGGTTTGAAAAAAAAAAAACATTTGAAAATGACTAGAAATATGGTGCATATAAGCAACTACTGTATGAACAGTTAATTTTTTTTACTGGTATACATGGTACAAAGAATATATGGTGTAAAAAAACCATAAAGTCAGAGAGAAAGGACTTAATCACCTTATAAGCTTGGAGAACTTGTGAACATAATGCTGATAAAAAGTGAACAAATGCGAACAGGTTAGACAAAACGTGTCTGCAAAGAAGTTTAGAAATGAGTTCATTGTTTCAGAACTAGCTGAGCAGTCAGATCTGCGGGAGCAACAATGTGGGGTGATACTAGAGGGAGAGCACCTTTCAGCTAAGCTGCCAAGTTTAAGAGCAACGTGTCTAATCACCAATGTGTGCAGTGCTGCCCACAATATGAGCGGGTGAGAGAGAAACTTTGTGTTGTGAATAGCTGTGTGGGTGTGTGTGTGTGTGTGCGTGCGTGCTTGCAGTGTATGTACTTGGAGGCGCTGACTAATGAACTGACTCTCTAACGAGCCATCCTGCTCCAGTGGCCTTTTCAGAGCTTTCCTGGCATTTGGTCTTAAAAATAATTTCACGTCCCACTGTGTTTCCCTTAAACCGATAAGCCATGCTTTGTCTCTGCTGAATTAGAGACAATGGCATTTACAAATGTTACTATACTGAAGATGGGGGCACACAGGATAAGGTGTGGGGGGGATAATTGGAGAATGGGGTGGAAGAGGTGGGTTCTTTACATTTTACAAGAGGCATTTTAATAAACCCAATTTGTTTTACATTGAGGAAAACCTGTCAAGCATCGACTGTTTTGTAGGCCTTGATTTAATAGCTACATAATTGCCGCAAATGCCAAACACACCACATCTGCATGTGCATGCAGGCGTTTCCTTCCACATTACTGTGTATGTGTGTGTGTGTATACGCATTTGGAACATATGGAACATAAGCAAAAAAAATAGCATATCGAAACACACTCTAGCAAAGAAAGAACTCCATGCAATCTCTCTGTAGTGTCCTGACATATAACCCACCATCTAATTTCATTTTCTCCAGGCCTAGACGTGAACATGAACACCACCGAGTCAGGCTCCAACTTCACTTTCGGCACGGAAAACATCACTCTGTCCAATGTGACAACCACCACAATCTCCTCCACCATCCCACAGACGTCATCGTACTCTACAGACGTCCACGACCCAGAGTTCACCATCATGGTGGTGCTGGGCTTATCGCTGCTCCTGGCCGGCCTAGCAGCCTTCCTCGCAGTGTGTCGGCCATCTGAACAGGACGAGGACTCTGATGCAAGCTGTGGCCCAGGGGGGAGTTTGACCTGTGGCCGAAGCAGATCAACTGAGCCCCAGCTCAAGGTGTGGAAGAGACTGGGCTCATATCGCCGGTCATACAATCTGTCGTTCAGACGACCGCCTCATCGCAGACCACACGAGCGGGAGAGCACGAGTGCGGCACACTCACCAGCTGGACACATGCCACAGACGGAGGCCGGCAAGGAGCCTCACCTCACTATGCCATGTCTGTTTGACTATGTCACTGAAATCTGATATGAGGACATTCAGAGTGTTTACTGACTGCTCCCAAAAATGTGACATTACATTAAAAGATTTTTGTTTTTAGTATTTTTTTAAACTTACTTTGAATTATAGGTGGATGAGGTTTCCCAAAATGAGTCAGAAATTAGTCAATCAAAAAGAGAACAGGTTTTTTGTTTTTTCTTCCAAGTTCAATATTTTTTTTCCTTCAGTATAGTAGCAACACTGTTGGATCACTTGGTGTAAATCCCACAATGACTCAATTCTATTTCAGTTCCTGCATAAAAGATTTGATGCATCATCAAATTTCACATTTCACCCTGGAATAAATTTGCTGTGACATCCAAGTTACAACAGCAATTTACCAGATGCATTGGGTCAAATATAGGCTTTAAATGACAGCAGCTCAGTTAAAGCTTTATCATAGATTCAAGTGTTGCTCCTCTAGATTATACCACTTATTGTTCTGATGCTGTAAGCCTCATCCGCTTGGTAATTTGCATGAATTAATGGTACTTTTAATGTCGATTGCTCTTCTGTCATAAGGTTTTCACAGAAAATCATTTGTAAAGATAGCACATCCTAATACGATGTTTGTTTGTGCCAAATACTGTCTAGAGCATTTTTATGGACTGGAATCACTAGCAATTGCTAGCCCACGATACATTTCCCAAATTCTCAGGGACACGATTAAGTTGGAGGTGGCTTCACGGCCAGTTTCGAACTCTGATTTTCAATGTAAATGGAACGCAGCGTGAGAGAAACACTTTAAATCCTTTTCCAGTGTGAGTTTATGTAGTTTTCAGTACTTTCATTTTGTCAGCCAAACAGAGACCACTCTCTAAATGTTGTGCTTTGTAATTGTGACGTTAAAATAAAGTGACTTTGAAGTTTGACTAGTTAAAGTGCCTGCATGCTTCCAGATGTGTTTAGAATTGTGTGTTTACTACCTGAAGGATACTGGTTCCTTGGGGCACACTCTCCAATATGCTAGTCTCATAGCTGTTTTGGAGGAAGATGGGTCTGTTGTCGTTGACATCCTGCACTTCGACAAACACGGTGGCTGTACCTGTCCTCCGGCTGCCTGCTGGGCCATTGTCTACATGCACAGACAGACACATGACACATAAACACATGAGTTGTTGTCATTCAGGTTAATGCCAATAGTAGGGTTTATGACAGAAAAAAACTAAAATAGAGATATCTTATGGCTATACCACAGGCTAAAGTCATAAAGTTAAACATTTAAGTATATCATTAAATATATACTGTCCATATAAAAGTGGAACTGTTTCTGTATTAATGTGATGATAAATGATCTGAGAACAGAGCAGACACCAAAACTTGCAGTTGTAAAGAAGTAAGAGAATTATGGGAATTTTATTTTCAGCTGCTTGTAAATTAGGACAATGTATGTTAATCTGTTCTCTTGCAAAGTTTCACATTATCTCAGCCTTTTCTCTCCCTTCTCTTGTATCTCTGGCCCCTTCAGCAGATAAGACACTGTGACACAATGGTTTCCAAAACAGGAAAACCCAAGTATTTGTTCTTTCCTTGCAATGAGGAAGAAAGGCAAATTGAGCAATAGTCTGAAATCACTTCAAATGTGCAGGCATTGCTGTTTTCATCATTTTGTCATACACAACGAGAGTGGAGCAGCTATGAAGACGACAAACAAAACAAGTAAGAAAACAAATATGTAAAAGCAAGAAAGTCATGAGGATCTCTCGTCATTATCTAAACTTATGAATTAAAGACAAACCTATAGCTTCGACGACAAGAGTATACTCTGCCTGGTTCTCTCTGTCCAGACCAACCACTGTCCGAACAATACCGTCTCTAAAGCCCACGCTGAATTTACCATCTTGATTTCCATCTAAAAATAAAACACATATTTACAGCATTAGTAAAAACATTATGACTTATTTACATAGAGTACAGGTACATCACTAATAGAAACATGCATTCAAGAGGAGCTAATTGCATACAAATTCACACAGAGATGGATGGATGGACAGAGAAACTGGAAGTGCACATCGTCCCCATAACTGTACGAGACTGTAGCCCACAAACACACATCACTGCTCCCACCGTGACGTCTGACCTGTGATGAAGTAGCTAAGCTCAGCGTTGAGGCCCGCGTCGTTGTCAGAGCAGCTTAGGCGCGATACAATGTGGTCTCTCGGAACGCTCTCCTTCAGGGAAACATTGTACACGCGAGGGTTGAAGGTGGGTGTCTCATCATTTACATCCAGAACTGACGCACGCACGCCGACAGACCGACAGACAGAGAGACATGAGGACACAGATGCACATGAGGACAAATAAGGCAGTGGGGGGGGGGGGATTTCTCCTAAACTGCCAACATTCTGAAGTCTGTTCTGAACAATGAACCCTGTCAAGAGATGTGAAACAAATTGTTCAAAACTATTTTTTACACTTCTGACTCATTTGATTTCACAATGCTAGTAAAAGCACTTGGTCATCATGTTAACAGCTGTCACACCATTAAGGCTTGTTCATGTCTCACCAGCAGGTGGTAGCATCCTTTTTAGCACATTCCTGAGATGTCAGTTTTAGTTACCCTCTGCCATACTGAAGTAACCCCTCATGTCACTCAAAGTCCAATCAGCGACTTCATATATGGAATAATATGAGTGAGAGTGAAGGGAAATCAAACGCAGTTCCTCGTCATTGTCCGCAGCAGGCTCTCACCTGTGATAGTGAGGGTTGACGTGGATGTGCGGGGGAACTTTCCAGCATCGTAGGCTATAATCCTCAAATGGTACTGTCCAATCTGCTCACGATCTAGTACTGTGGTGGACGTGAGAATGCCCGTTGAGGTGTTCAGGTAGAAATCAAGGCGAGGCATACCCATCTGTAACGCCATTGTAATCAGTCCATTCTTATCCTCATCTGGGTCTTCTACTTGGACCTAGAGGAGACACATCATGTCAGAAAATCTTTAATGGCCAGTGTTCCTATAAAAGAATATATAACCTATGCAGTAGTAATTCATGCAGAATATATTACTGTATAAAGCCTGTGATTACTGTCAATTTACTGTAATCCCTTCCTACTTAGACCATACAAGTCACCCTGGCATGTCAGGTAGTAAATATTAATTGTAGTCAATTAATGCTATTCACAAAATCCGAAAAGCAATTATCCAATTTCTATCCACCATGTGAATGTATTGTTAAGTTTTTACCCTAAAAACTGAAGATCCAGTGCTCAGTCCCTCTGGCACTTCAGCCACAAATGGCAGGTTGAGGAAGGCTGGGTCATTGTCATTGAGATCCAGCAGATTGACAAGCACTGTGGTGCTTGCTGATGCACGCAGTGGAGGTGTACCACCTAAAGAGGGCGTTAGAGGGACATGTGAAGCCAAATGCATGTGTGCGCGTGTACACACACACACACACACAAAGTCACAGAGCTATCATTTTTCAGGACTCTCATTAACTTCCCCTTCATTTGGACCAAAGCATTATCCCTAAACCTTAACCATAACCAGTTGATGCCTAACGCTAACTTTAACCTAGTCACAAATCAAATCTCAGCCCTAAACTTATCCTGTTCCTCAAGAATGAGGTTCTGCCTCATTAGGAGAAGGTTTTGTGTCTCTATGAGGACTACTGGTCTAAAGAAGTAAAAAATAGAAGAACACACACATAGTGAACGAAGTTTATGAGCTATAATAAGAAGTTTCATTCAAAATAAAACTTGAGAAATGAGGCTGAAGTAAAGGTTAATCACTGATAATTGAAAGCTGTGGACTGAAAATGATAGAATTCAATTGTATAGATTACAGATTGTTTGAGTGTTTCATGAATTACGCACTGAAAGCCACACAAAGGTACATACACACACACACACACACACACACATACACACACACAGACTACTCACGGTCGACAGCTGAGATGACAATGGTTCTCATGAGCACTGCATCCTTGGCGTTGGCGCTTTCCCTGTCCAGTGTAACCCCACTGGTGCGAATCTTCCCTGTACTGCTGCTGATGGTGTAGAAAGGATTTTCTGGACTGATGCTGTAAACCACTGTCCCGTTTTCCCCATTGTCAGGGTCCAGTGCCATCACCTGGAAAGGGAACAGACAGGAAAAAGCTTTCAGAATATTTTCTTTGGCATTAATGGTGTCCCGTCCTTACATTACAGTGGCTGTCTTAGTAAAAGTAAATGAACAAGACCAACTTAAAGATGTAGTTGTAGGCAGGGTCTAAAACGGTCTCAGAAGGATAGGACAAAGAATTACCGTAACTGTAATGATAATGGGGGTGATAACAGAAGTAAGCACAAACCCAAAGCACTGGCTCACATACATCGCTCTGCAACTGGTCTAACACATCAGTCAGCTAAAAGAAAAATGGTGACGTCTCTTATCAGACACAAAGTGGCAACGGGTGATGGATGTGTGAAGCTGCAACCCTGACTAAAACACTGGCTGATTTCTAAAGAGCTGATCAATTATTCAGCGCACTGACTAAAAACGCTGAAAACTGGTTAATTGGTCATTAGAGGAACAAAGGTTTTGCAGGTGTTCAATTATTAAGGGGACATGGTAGGCAGACACCTCAGAAGGCCATTGATTAGCAACTGCACAGTTGAAGTAATCAATTTTGTCCCAACAGTTTGTGTGTGTGTGGGTTGGTGTTGAATGTAGGCTGCAATAGTGATGGTGAAGTGTTCTAAGGTTTGAGTGGGGTGGGCTACCACATTCATCGGCTCACTGGACACCTCCAGGAGGACTCAGCAGGTGGCCTCTTGTCACCATGGAAACACTGGCTGGGCCAGGTCTACATAGGTGACAGTTACAGGGGCTACAAGGCTGGATGGCCCTATTTATTGAAAAAAAATGGTCAGAGGGGGCGAGAGCCTCTGTCCACTGAGAGTCACATACAGTATGCGTCACATCACTGGATGCACCATGAATGAACTCAACTGAGGTATAAGGACAAGAGAAGAGGATTAAGCGGGGAAATGTAGCGCTGCTAACATATTGCCACATTTTTCCTTATATCTTTAATTATCTTTCCTCACCATTTCTCCAGTCAAACTTGCTTTTTCACTTCTTTTCTGCCTAGCAGCTGAATAATTGGCTATGCGAATGACTGCAGGCACATTTTAATTAGCAATTGGACCCTCTTAATTACACTCTCTGACGCCTCGTTAATTAATGGACAATCAAGACTTAATTAACAACAAAACATTGCCAAAGACACCACCAGGACAATGCGAGAATTTTGGGATGATACTGGATGTTTGCGGTTACCTACACAGTTATAACTATAATAGTGGAGCCTTATACAAATAGGGAACACCCATATTGTACATGCAAATGTCATGTACAGTATGCCTTTACTAATGATCTGCTTTAAAACATATTTTATTAAAACACTCATCTTACGCCTGATTCAGGTTTGCAAAGTCAAATCAATCAAATTGAGCCACAGACTAAAATCAATCTAGAGTAGAAAAACACCACTTCAAGATATTTGGGTTCTGGCTACAAAAATAAAAAATTTACATTTCAAGGGTTGATTCCCAATCATCAAACAGCCCATCATACCGTCAATAAGCACCACATGACTATCTAACTGTATTCATTTGTGCTGCACGCATTACCATTTAATTAACTGCCAACTAATCAACCAGGAAAAGCTCACTAAGTTGGGCGAGGTGCACTCACAGAGATCACATCAGTGTTTATTGGGCTCATCTCCACTACGTTGGCATGGTATGGCTCATCCCTCCACGCAGGGGCGTTATCATTAATGTCCAGGATAGTGATGTTTACCTAAACAGAGTGGGAGTGAGGGAAATTCGGGTCAATGGGAAATCACCAGTTTATGTCAGTTATATAAAGAACCTGATATCATAAGATATACATATGACACAATATAATTATCCCCCAACAAAAATTCTTATTAAACAGTGGGAAAGAATTGTTGTTTTACCGTGGCGATGCCAGTCTTTTGCTGAGGTCCTACACCTCCATCTACAGCTCTGACTATCAGGATGTACTCTAACTTCAGTTCTCTGTCCAGAAGAGCTGTGGTGGTGATCTCTCCTGAAACGCACATGAAATCGGACCAAAAGATTGTCAGGTCAAGATGAACGACGTTAAAACTTTTCAAACACAAGCTATAATGTGCATTTAAACAAATGAGAACATTTCACTTTATTGTGAAATTCCCAAAAAAAATCTAAATCAAACCAATAGTACTCTCTACATACATATACTAGTGCACACGCACACGCACACGCACACACACACACACACACACACACACACCCAGACCTGAACGTGAGTTGAGACGGAACTGAGAGGAGCCCTCCAGGGAGTAGATGAGTGAGGCCTGGCCAAACTCCCGAGAGGCGTCCAAATCAGTAGCATTCACAAGCAGCACAGTTGCCCCTGTGGAGGAGAGCAAGGGATGAAGGGAATGAAAAAGAAAGGAAAGCTACAACCCATAGAGGAAGAAAAAGGGAAAGAAATGAACTGAGAGACAGGCTGTGGGAAAATATGTGAAGTCTAGAAAAAAAGAGGAAAGACAGACAGAGCGAGACAAACTGTAGAGACAGAGTGAAATGGCATTCACTGAGCTAATTTCTTCACCGCCCCCAACCACAGCTCAACCGATGGAATGACAGTGAGTGGGTTTATGGATTAGTGGATTATCAGTTTGTTTGGCACAGCCCATAGTTGGCACAGGCCTGATCAATACACAGGCATGGAGGGGGATGAAAGGCTAGCCAGAGCTGCAGGGCTAGAACTATGTTCGGTCTTGGCCCCTTAGTCTTAGGCCCCCAGATTAGACAAGCTTGACCAAAGCCTCCTCCTTCAAATCAGGCCCGAGACAGAAAAAGGTGCCGAATGTCTATCTGCTGGTGCTCAGGGAGAGAGAGGAGAGGGCAGTCAAACATCTCAATTTCCTCTAGCGACTGGACACTAATCTATTGTCTGGAATAAAACGAGCACTCTGAATGCATGCATAAGAATGAATACAGCGGCTTGTGATTTTGCCCGCGAACAGTCCACATTTTGCATTCTTGCTGAGCATTTATGCAAAAATCATAACAAATAAGACACTGGAGCGCAGAGGAGGCAAATGAGATAAAAAAAAAAAAAAACATATCGTCCCCAGAGAAAGCGGAGCAATTAATTGAATGTGCTAAAAGTAAGGCAATTTAAATAAAAGGAGAACATACGTGCCTCACGACCTTTAAGCTGTTTGGAGTGGTTTAAATGCTGTGTTGGTTTTTCCGGATCAGAGAATGTGACCGCAGACATATGCAGAGACTCACCAGCGTTAATGTTCTCAGGGATTTTGACGATGTAGGACTGCTTGCTGAACTCTGGCGGGTTGTCGTTTTCATCCTGGAGGACGTATTAACACAGACAACAGCGCTCATCAATGAGATAATATAAAAAATGCAAATTGTGCGTAAAAACACGATACGTAAGTCACTTAAGACGCAGATGAGTTTGAAAAAGTAAAACAGTTGTAGCTGTAGCTTTCAGGTCAAAGCAAATCAGGCAACTACACAACACATTTCCCCGCGAGACTTGTAATTTGACAGAAATTAATGTCTACAGCATGGAACAGCAGCCATTGTCACACGGCCTTTGTCGGAGCATTTACATTTTTCACAGCCTCCCACTCTTTGAATAAGTCTTCACTTTACACCATCACAACTAGTTGTGTGGCTTCCCCGAGAATCTCCTCACTGCGGGAGCTGCTGAGAAATGTTAACAGTTAAACAACAGTCACTGGTACCATTATCTGTCTGGGATTCTGAGCCCTGTGTTACACTGGAGGGAAGCATTGTGTGTGTGATGCTGCCAGCAACTGATAAACCCCTGTGGTGTGAGTCATGACACTGTGGAGGACAGAGAGAGGGAAGCAGACGTACAGAGAAGAAATACACAATTGCCAACATCTCTCCCAGGCGGCTTTTGCATTCACGCATAGATCTCCTCACTGTTTTATACAGTGTTTCTCTCTCATGTAGGACGTGTGTGCTTACTGTACTCCATGGATTCAGCTAATCTACACTTTCATTCTGTCTTTTATGACAGGAAAGCCATATATAATGAATGTATATAAGGGGAAATGAGCTCAAGTTGAGATGCTGTGGCTGCTCATCCTATATACTCAAACTGATGTGTTCATAAGGGCTTGGTACACCCTGGACAGGTCGCCAGTTCACCCTCTCACTAACACCTATAGTCAATTCAGAGTGTCGAGGGGGCGGCTGCAGGCAGAACATGCACAGGTCCTTGGTCAAACCAGGATCCAAACCTTGCTGTGAGGCAACAATGCTAGCCACGTAACCACAACATGGCAAAGAAAAACCAACATCCATTCATCCATCTTATACCACTTTATCCTCCACATGAGGGTCACAGGGGGGCATAGTATAGAGAGTACAGCACATAGCATTTAAAAGAAAGAAAAGTAAAGTATTAACATAATCAGGTTACAGAGTTACAGAAACAGCAGTGACATCAGGTAGAATTAGGACCCACAACCCTGTGCATTGTATCTTCTATTTTAAAGTCATTCCCACTGCCTTAAAATAAGAAATGTAAGTAAAAGTGCCAAAGATAGCTGCATGGTCTGTGATGAAAATGTAAACAATGCTGACGTGAGACATAAATCAAATGTGCCTCAAAATAATTTAGACTTTGATGAGAGGTAACACTTCACCAATAAAGAGTCTTTATTTACAGATAGAGCCATAACTTCATCTCCCCACTCTTAAACTTTTGTCACACATCTGAAGGAAACTTCTAATTGAGAGGTGTAATGCTGCCCTCCACAGTTCAAAGTTTTGTTTTGAGGGATAGATCCATGCAAAGGTTTGGAGATTTTGTCACAGGGTGTGTCTGTCGTAGCAACGAGAGTCATTCAATACTGGTAAACCATGCAAGCCTGAAGACATAGACACAATTATTATTTTTCAGCGAGGAGGAAAAGTGTTATCAACAAACAAGTCTTCGATTATTTAACCACCTTCCTGGAACCACAAAAACAAACACTGTCACATAATTAGGAGGTTTCAAGGTTTTTTTTTTTTTTTTTTTGCCAAAATAAGCAACAGTGGAAAAGCAGAAGAGAATCTCTTGTCGAACTCTCTACACAACACTACACAACACACATTTGTTAATCTTAATTACAGTGTTGACATTGTCGTGACACCGGGTCTGACTCTGGAACTGTTTCCGGCAAAACTCATGTCAATGACATTTAACACAAGCCAATATCTGCTGGTGGATTTATATCAATGTTATAAAGGACAACACTGTAATGGTTTCGCTTTGAGGGAAAAGAAGTGTCTCATGTGTTCTCTGTAAGGGCATTGCACTGCGACTGTAATCAATATTAAAAGCATCTTTTTTTTTTTAAACCAGAACTTCCAAATTGTTTTTATATGTACAAATCAAGATATATGTCAAGATATAAGAGTAAGGACAGTTTACTCAGTTTAAGACAGTTTAAGTCTTTCACGACAAAAACAGATAATTGCACTTTGCAAGGTCAAGACAGATTGGTTTGGTTTTTATGTTGTTTTATGTTTCTATCTATAAATGTATTAATGTGTGTGTTTGTGCGTGTTATAGGACCTTTTCTGGTATAAACACTGACCTAGTCAGGACCAGTAGACCTCATGGAGATAAAAACCTTGTCCTAATGAGGCAGAACCTAATTTCTGAGGAAGTGGTAAATTTCAGGACTAAGAACTGAATTGTGGTTAGGTTAAGGTTAGGATAAGACATTCATTTGTTATAGTTCAGGTTAAGAATAATGCTTTTTTTATGCCTTACAAAGATAGCTCTGTGAACCGGTGTGTGTGTGTGTGTGTGTGTGTGTGTGTGCGCACATGCTTCTGCTGCAGGCTTGTACTTACAATCACCTCCACAGTAACGGGTACAGTGTTGTTGAGGGCTGGTTTTCCACCATCTTTGGCCATTACGGTCAAGTAGATCATCCCTCTGGAAACCCGCTCATAGTCCAGTGGCTTGGTTACACTGATCACTGGTGGAGGGAAACGGGTGGGCAAAGCTGTGGTTGTGTGTAGTGTTTCTTTTGCAATGCACACACCTAACATCAGCCATGAATACAAGTGTAAACAACTGTAGCAGCCAGGGATGTTGCATAATGTATAAACATATACAACATCCCTGTCCACAAGATAGCTACTATACTAAAATACCCAACCATATCAAAGATACCTGCATATCCCTCCACCATAGTGATGCTGAAGAAATCCAGGAAAACGGAGGCTGAAGTAATGGTGTAAGTCAGGAAGTTGTTGGGAGGAGAATCCTCATCTGTAGCCTGTAGATGGACAGAAAGGGATGGGAGAGTGAAGGACGGAAGTGCCTTTAACACTCGAGACAACAGCGCGCGTGACAGGACAGTCGCTGCAGAGAAGTCTTTATATCTATACGTGTGTGAGTTTCCAGAGCTCGTGTGCGCGTGTGTCAATGCGGGAGGGAACCTGGCAGCCAGTGATGGCATATTATCGGACAGATTAAAGCTGATTCTGGCTATTAGTGACGCAAGTGTCAATATTGGAAGAACACCAACTGAGCCAAGACAAGCCAAGCAGGCAGAGGACAGATGAAACCATACTCTGCAGGGCTAATCCACAGCAACATCAACAACAATGACGATGCCCCCTCATTATTCTTGAGTTGGCAGGAACTTAAGTCCTCGGGCTGTGAGACGAGTCGACCGGGCTTCACTGGCAACAACAAAGGCTGGACAGGTTGTCAAAAACACTTACTTATATCTCTCCATTACATGCACATGTCTGCTCTTTGATTTAATGCCAACATTTTGAGTAGGCAATACTTTTCTTTCCCACAACCACAGCTTGGTATCCTCTTCCAGAATGTCTTGTGTGAAACCGGAATAACATCATAAGACTGTCTTTTACCACTCAAACGTGAGAGGAGTTTGGGGCAACAAAGCAAACAGATGAGTGGAAGTGGAAGCAAAGGAGTAAGAAGTGCAGATAAAATGATTTTCCTTTTTTTTTTTTGCTGAACATAAGAACTGTAGTAGGAGGCACAAACCTCCCAGGCCCCGTTTGAAAAAAGAAAGCAAACAGCAGAAAAATTACTATTTGCGCCGTCTCTCAGAACATCCTCACCCTTCACGTACATATTTTGTTTTTCTCTTTACTTCTTCTATGCCTGTTTTCCTGACTAGTGTGTGTATGTGTGTGTGTGTGTGTTTTCAGGGCATATCGCTGACTCACGAAATTGGGCGACTGCCTTCCCCGCTCCTCTTGGGCAACATATTAATATCAGCAACGTTTAAGGTTAGCGCAGACTAATCAAACACAGTGAGCCAAGCATGGAGCCCAGTCATCAGCTCCACTCCCACGACATAAACGCAAGCCCATCACAGTGCACTGGGGCACGTAAAATCACAGCTGTACCCACTGCCACAAGGGACACGAACGTCTTTCTCTCCAGGGCACAATCAAAAGAAACGTTGAGCCATTAGTTACGACTGTGCCCGTCTACTGGTGGCTTTGTGTGGCAGTGAGCGATGGCCAACACACAAGGGCGACCTGTTCTTCTTGGATACAGTGCAAACAAACACGTAACCACAAGATTATAGTAAAACATAGGAAATACAGGAGTGAAGGAAGGCAGCAAAACCATTTCAGAGTGACGATGAATTGCTTATGTATCTGTTGCAGTTAAACAAACTGTATATCACATACTGTATTATAAAAGAAGTGTAATAGGGAAAATGCAACCTTGATATGAGCACGTTTTTAAATCACGTCTCACCCTGATTCGTGCCACCGGCTGGACAGTCTGCTCGTTCTCTCTAAGTGAGCCCACATATGCCTCCTTCTGGAAGAGTGGTGCATTGTCATTGACGTCCAGGACATTCACACGGATCCGCCCTGTTGTCTCCTCACCGCCTCCGTCCCGTGCCAGCACGGTCAGTGTGAAACGCCGCATCAACTCATAGTCCAGACTGGCCCGTAAAGTGACCCAGCCAGTCTCATCATCCAGTGAAAACCTGGAAGAGAAAGCAAAGTAACTTCTGAAAGACATCACATAAAAAGTGTGTGCAACTGGCATATGCTTATTAATCTACGTTTGTTCATATTTATTGTATCTGGTAATAAGAAATAAATGATTCATTTCATATTTGTTCTTATCATTAGAAAGAATTTGTGTATGTCGCAATGAAAATGAAGTAACATGCATAAGTATGTATAAAATACTTTTAGTAGTAGAAAACCTCAAAATGCAACATATGACAGAGAAACAACTATTGTCTTCTTCTGACGGACTGAAGACAATGAATAAAGATTATGGAGAGATTATGTGTATGTGAGTTTCTCTTTGTATGCCATTCTGTGTATTTGTGGCCTGAAGACAGCAGATGTAAGGAGATGTGCCAGATATCGTTGTAGCTCAGCTGTCTCTGGCGAGTGCATGTGGCACAAAGACTGCAGTTCAATCGTTCACAAGAGGCCATATTAATGAAAAATTAATGAGGTTGTATGTTTGTGTGGACTGTGTGAGTGAGTACGTGTGTAACTTTATCTTACTGATCTGGCTCGTCACTGAAGTAGTAACGCACAGTCCCGAATGTGCCTGCATCTCCGTCTGTAGCCTGAACAGAAAAAGAAGAGAAAGGAAAAAAAAGAGTTCACTTTCAAAATGATGTTAACCTTCTTGTCAAGGTTTTCAGTAAATTCAGCTTTTGTTGTTCATTAATTTTGCTTTTCATCTGGATTTTGTCATCAATTCCTTTGTTTAACCAGTTCCATTTTTGATGCTCTTCCGGGATTAATTTGCAAATGTACTTTCATGAGCGGAAAAATAAATTCTAAACACTTAATCGAGTTGTTGTCTTAATAAGAGTGTGATGACGTGTTGCCGTCTTGTGAAAAGTGAAGGGGTGGAGGTTCATGCCCCTCCTGTTAGTTATCGCAAGCACAACGTGCCATGTGCTAGGCTTTGTGACACGGTTCCTAATTAAATTATGATTTTCACAAACAGAAATTCATGACTAACACATTGCAGATATGCTATTTTACGTTAAAGCATGTTACTTTATGTGAAGGCACTTATTGTTATTTGTGTATGTGTATTTGTTAACACTTGACTGACATGAAGCCCCCAAATGGCTGCATCAAACAATCTGTCCCGACTGATTTTTGCTCAGTTTCGTGAATGTCTCACTCCAACAGCTGCCTGAGAGTGTATGGATTTATAATAAAATGTGCTAGCCATGCTTCACTCTACAGAGGTGTTGACAGGATTAAATATGACGGGAAAACACTTTCCTCACCCACATGACCCACCACTGCCTTAAAAAAAGCAACAACCGCTGACATATGTTTAGCAGGAAAAAAAAGGGGGGGGGTGTCAGAGAAATGTCACGTAAAGAACGACACGTTCAAGAATCTTTTACGATGTGGCACATTAACACAATCGGTCTTTATATAGTCATGTATGCGTATGTGCACTCAGGCAGTGGTGCGGACATACAGGGTGTTGTGTCAGAGCTGATGGATCGTACCCAGAGAAGCTATTGTAATAAAGTTTCACTTCAGTGGCTCTGCAGTCAGTTGAAGGGCCAAACTTCAGCGGGTCTGCAGCCTGTTCTGTCAACCACAATGCCGGTCACTGTGATTCAGTGATACTCGCACACCGACCTTATTATGTGGGGGTTATGTGTGTGTGCAAGTGCAGGGCCAGTTTTTTTTTTTCTTTTTTTCTTCTATGCACCTGAAATTCATTTAAAAATGTGTCCGAGTATAACTTAATTAATATGTTTTTTCATTTGTATTAATATGCAAGGTGAGTCATGATTTGTGCTAAACCTCTCGTTTAAGTGTAAACGTGGATGTATGAGTGTGTTGTGGAATAAAATGTACAAGTCTTCTAAATTAAATGCATTGATGGACGGTGTGTGTGTGTGTGTGTGTGTGTGTGTGTGTGTGTGCAACTGTGAGTGTTAGTGCTCGTCTATGATGCCTCTCACCAGATGGAATGACGGCTGCAGCTATCAATGTTTGTTTTTTTTCCCACCGTTCTAAAAATTACACCATGCTGTTTAGCTCAATCTCGTAATTTCCCTGAGAGCTTCCACCACAACATTCTGGATAGTGAATGAGTGTTTCTTTTTAATGTCCAAATGGCCTTCACTTTGTTGTTAAGCGCACCGAAGCACACCCTGCTCAATGAGCCGAGAGTGGGACTCTAAATACTTGTGAGGTATTTTGGACCTTAGGTTCTTATATTAACCTTTGAGTTTTCATGTCCCGTGTCTGTATTATCTCATCATTTAATGCCACTTAACTGCTTTTTCCTCTCATTTTTTTTTTGCACACAAGCACACAATTCAACCTCCTTCCTCCTCTCCTTCCTCTTTCTCATTTATCTTCCCCCCCCTGTCATTACCTCAATTTCCTCTCTGCATCCCGAACTCCACCTCCACTGTTTCCCTCCACTCTCCTCTACATATCTCCATGGCACACTCTTACCCCCTCCTTCGCTTCCCTCCCTCTCTTGCTCCCAGGTGAGTGACAGGCCCATAAGTGCTCCAGTGATAGTGGTGGAGGTGTTAGCGTGACAGCTATCGAAGCAGTGACAGGAGCCACGCTCAGTCTGGGAGCTAATACTGCCTCTGCTCTACGGCCAAGCCCCTCTCACCGCAACGATAGACAGACGGTCGGAGAGAAAGACAGACATCATTCACCCACCCGCTCAAACAATCACCATGACAGTGCGGCCCAGCCACTTTTCCAAATGCTTGCCAAAGACTTTCAACTTCATACACAGAAGGCCCACAGCAGATGGATGATAGAAATTGGTCAGGCATTTGCTGTAACTTCACGCCATGCGGCTGGATCCTTGACACCAGGGTACGAGTATATTTGCCCCTCGTCACCATGGCAGCCTAAATCTCTCTTGGTTGAACAGTTGGAGGTGATGGAAAAATGTGCGAGTACAATTTAATGAGGGAAGAAGTGACATGGAAATAAAACTGGATGTGCCTAATAACTTCACCGACAATTACAACAAGTACTTCAACAACAGCAATGACTCACCACATTATTCACGGGGGTTTATAGATTTCATGCCAAGTAAGCAATGCTCAGTTATTTAAGGGCCGTCCAAAGTAACTGACAAGAGTCATTTGAAGCGAAAGTAATGGGGAAGATGTACATTGTTGTGCACGTTTGCTGCTAACCAAGAATATACAAATCCCTGTTGGTTGATTACATTACTTCTGACTGTTAAGACGATATTGTTTGCTTTAAAATGTATTATCATATATCGGCAAACACACCAACATCTGCCGATATGACTCATTTTTCAACACTAGGCTAAATAGGCTCAATATTTTTGCTCAGTGAAGAAAATCTACATCTACATATGTATGAGTCTGAATTTTTTTTATTATTATGTTAATTTCACAACAGAAGAGACAAAATGACCTCTGTAGATCAGTTATCGTCCCAAGTACTCCAAATATATCGGTATATCAACTATCGGCAACACGTCCAATATCTTGCATCCCTAATAAAGATAGTGTGTGACTCATGGATACATTTAGTTTTCCAGGCTGCAGTGGTGAGAATCTCCCCTGTGCTGAACAGCATCACACTGAGGTATCAGAGGTGGTGTTGTGATCAAAATCCAAACTAAGTTGTTAAGAAGTTTCTGCACAAAGAGTCAGTGAGCTGCTGATTGCCAATATAAACTCTGCAAACCTTGGGGACCTCAGGCAGTAACTACAAAAGAGAAATTAGTTCTCAGTTGACCAGTTTGGTTAAATGATGTGTTTCTTCCCATCAGAACGGTGAGGCCGGCAGGCAAACACAACTCTGTGCCAGTGTGTGTGGTTCGTATGGCGGTGCAACTGTGCACCAGTGCAGTCACTTGTGTCTGCATGCCTGGCAATGTAAGGGAGAACGTGGGTGATGATTGGATGCATGTATTGAGTGTTCTTGAATGAAATAGTGTGTGTATGTAGATTTATATGTTCGCGTGTACACATGATTAGAGATACACTCCAACCACTTACAGCAGAAACCGCTATTATCACACTCAATTGCTTTCAAGAGAAAGCTGAAATGAGCTCTTTCCCTCACGGTCGAGAGGAAGACATGGGTTGTAGAAGGTACAGGAGCAGATTATCAGCCCAGCTATCTTGTGGCCAGCGACGGAGGTTAAAGCTGTACCGGCCTTTCTATCCTGAGTGAGCTGGAATTTGAATTGATTGGCTCTTAAAATTGCTTTTTCTGTAGGAGCTTTAAGAGTCATGGAAAAGGAAACCAATTACTGGCTGTCAAAGCCTGCTGTCAAAATAGAGATGACCCCCAGTCCAAACACAGACAACCTCCTTAGTCTCAGTGTCTCACACCTAAACACAACGATGAACAATAGATAACACACACACACACACAGATGCCCACTTTATGACCATGACGGTTGGGGAGACAATGATGAAGACATGGCTGTCAGGTTATCTTCACCAGCTCCACTCGTGTGGCTCTTTTAAAGGCTTTGCCTCCCTTCCTTACACTGATCAATCTGACGCTATTCAAGCAGGATACAGTATAAACGGTTATATTTAAGCATGCACACCTGTAAACACTTTGCATATTCTGCAGTACGTGTGAAACATGCACGCTAAAAGTAAAACACTGATTATGTGACACATTATTTGCAGAATATTTAAGCAGGTCATCATCTCGGTAAAAAAAAAGTGTCTTTAGATCAGCAGTGTGGACGTCAGCAGCACTCTCAGCCACCGTGGGAGATGCACATTTCCTTAGAGAGTGTGGATAACAGTTCAGGCACTCGGGTAAATAATCTTCTTCATATCACACATGTTCCATAATCAACCACAGAAGGCACGACATGAAAAACACATCATTTCCCCACATGCACGTTCATAATTTTGCTTTGGCCATATGTTGGAATTAGTTTGCTGTGTAAAATATCCATTATTCACTGTCCCATTGTTTACCACTGCAGTGGCTCTTTTCACCCCACATCTGAATACACCGTCTTACTGGATGCTCGCTTTTCATAAAAGGCCAATCTGCTCTGACTCGTCAGCTGGCCCAGTCTTTTGTAATTGGTCGGCAGGTCCGAACATGTGTTGGAAATGTCAGGCTTGTTACCGAGAGGTTTCACGGTTGGAAAACACCACTGCATGGTGCCGCTTCACACCCGGCGAGCAGGTGGACATGTTATGTTACTTGGTAACATACAGTGAGACGGAACACAGAAAAATGCAAATGAGGTATTTGAGACACTAATTCCAGCAGTATTTTGTGGAAGCTTTTTTTTTTGCTGTGACCTTTTTAACTTGGCTGACATTTAATTGTATTTTTACGAAAAAAAACCATATGACACGCTAAGCGGGAAAAAACTTGAAAGTATAACAAAAAAAATGTATGTAAAGGTTCACAATGTAGCTATATTGGTACATCTGTAATGATACTGTACTGTAACTGTACACACACACACAGTTACTGGTTGTTACTGATCTCATCCACAGTAGCCAGTTAACTCTAGTGCCTTACTAACGCTATTTCAATACATAACATTTTATGACGTTGCTCTTGTGTTGTCCGCTCAAGTGTTTGTGTTTTGTTTTTTTTACAAATAACGACAAAATATGTTTAGATGGACAAGAGAGGTTTATACACCTCACACAGTAGAAGGTCACAATACCACCAAAGGTATTCCTGGAAGAAAGGCAAGACTGCATACTCTTTTAAAAGTAGCTTTTTTGTCTTCCCTCTCCTCTCAGTCAGTCACCTCAGTTTCAGTTTTACACACACACATATTGCCATGGGACTTGTACAGAGCCAGTTTGTATCTCTGATCAATACAACACAACAAGACTCAGAGCAGAGCAACAGCCTGGAAAAAGAGCAGACACTCTGCCACGAGTGTTGCGGCTTCTCTGAGATATGTCCAATTACTGATCTCGCATCCTGAACGGCTCCTCGACGAGCGCGGACTAAACTAATGCAAGTGAAGGATTCTCCTTCATTTTCCGTGCACGTAATGACGCAAAACGTCCAACCACTTCAGCAGAGAGGAGATACAACACCCCTTCACTAACTTTGACCAGTGGAGGACTAATCACATCTCTTGCCAGTTCCCCCAGCTGTGACCTAGAGCACCTGCGGGGGTTGATGGGAGCTGTGTGTGTTTTTACTGCGGACACTTTAGCGTAATGGCGATGGCGAATGTACTTTTACGACTGCTTTATTTCTCGAAACCATTAACGAGCAGGTGGGGGTGCTCACAGCGACTGCTGCCCGCCGACAGGATTGAACAACCTGTTTCGATTATCTCCCGACTACCCAGAACAGTAAGCTGGAGAAAGAGTGAGACTGACACAACTTTTTAACAATGTATACTTTTGTGAAACAGGAGCTAAATAAAGTGGAGAGGATGTTTTCACAACAGAGCTCTGACAGCTTGCAAGATAAAGCCTACTGTTTGTAGACAGCGGCAGTATAATTATTCCAACTGCATGTGAAACAGCTGTTACCTCAGGAATATGAAGAAGTGTGTGAGAGAGCGAGAGAAAGAGGGGAGCGAAGAGGACAGTGGGGTGGGCATAAGCTTTAAAAAGTGTGAGCTACCAGTGAGAAGACCGAATGTACAGTTCTAAGGCTGACAGCTTCATTTTGCCAGCAGATAAAGCAACAGTGTGTGAATGTAAATGACCTGATCTGATCTATGATCTATGTAATAAGGTAACATGTAAGTTTAAAAATTTTTTTACAGTGTGTGTTGGACTGTACGACGGAGTATCAGGGCCAAACAACAAAGAAAGAAAAAAATATTATCTTTCGAGAATAAAGTCGTAATATTATTATTTATCATTATTGAATTTAATTTAAAAATTTAATTTAAAGGCAAAACCTCTTGCAGTCCACCACTACCAGCCATTTCCCTCTCCACAAAAGAGATGATTTCCACCAAGTCTGTGTGATTCTTTCGTCGAAACAAACTCAGTTTCTTGCACAATCTTTTCAAAGTCCTGGTGCGAATGATAATGTGGTGCTGATGTACCAAAATGTAACTTCACAAAGTGCTCCGCGTTTCCCATCTCGTCTTTGCTTAATAATAATAATTTTATCCTCGTAATATTACGACTATATTTTCATAATATTACGACTTTTTTCTCATAATGTTACAATTTCTTTCTCATAATGTTACAACTTTTCTCATAATGTAACGACTTTATTCTCGTAAAGTTACGACTTTATTCTCGTAAAGTTACGACTTTATTCTCGTACTGTTATGACTTTATTCTCGTACTGTTACGACTTTATGCTTGTAATGTTACGACTTTATGCTTGTAATGTTACGACTTTATTCTCGTAAAGTTACGACTTCATTCTCGTAAAGTTACGACTTCATTTTCGTAAAGTTACGACTTCATTTACGTAAAGTTACGACTTTATTCAGGATGGCCCTAATACTCCTTCGTAGGATTTTGTTTTCTTTTTGCCTCTTATGTTAAGTTTTTTAAGTAAACACTATTTTTGCCACTTAACCCCTGCATTTGGATATACTAGTGTTGCAGTATAACATACTTTATAATCCATGAACCGACCAATAAACCAGACAAGTTGCACGTCTCTATAAAGCGGACAGTTCAGACGTACAGTAAGTCTCAGCTGCCGCATGTTTGTCCTCTGCCCGGTACAACTATTAACTATTATTCCATATGACAACGTCAAAACACTCCTGATAAGTGCCGTATTATTAGCAGTGATTGTGTGTGAGCTAAAAATATCAGGAGCGAGCTGGGCCTCTTTTATAACAAGAATGAATTATAATAGCTTTTGTGACTATCACCCCCGTCTTAACAGTGGTGAAAGTAAAACATCACCCCCTCTGTAATTTATAGCTTCCTGCTGCAAGCATTCATCATTGTGCCTCAGCCCTCAAACATACAGCATCTGCACTGAGCCCATAAAACACACAACATGGCACGAGCAGGGCACCCAGACCCTAACCCAGGACCAATATTAAATCATACATTTTATGTAAGCGGAAAAGTATGTGTGAGTAAATAGTTGTTCTACTTGTGCAGGCATCCTAAACATGCATATCCCCCAATGTAGAGGCTGATGGAACTAAGAGCCAAGAGAGTTTATTCCTAGCAGAAACAGATTCAGAAACAGTGAATCAATGCAACACCTGAAAACCATTAGAAATCTAATGGTAAAACAGAGAAAGGGGAAAAAACAACAATAACCAAGGGCATGCAATAAATAAGAAATGAAAGAAGACAAATTTTCTGAAAGGCAAAGAGAGAAAATAAGACTGATTCCACTGATACGTGCAGCTGCTGGTGTCTAAAGTCTCCAGGGTACAGAAGAGACAGAAAGAGAGAGTTGGAGAGAAAAGGACCCAGACAAAAGAGTAAATCACAATAAATATTTATAATGATAAGTAATGCTGTGGACCATAAATATTAAACAGCCACTGCCTGTGTGTGTCTGTGTGTGTGTGTACTTATATGTTAAGCAGTGTCTACAGGGACACAGGAGTGGGCACTGAGTAATGCATTGACTAACATTGTACATAAGCTCTGATCAGATCAGCAGTGAATATTAACCCAAACAAAGAATTTCAATCGCATTATCAGACTGCTTGTTTGGCACCTTTTTATAAAAGGACCAGGAACAAACACGACTCATTTCAGTTCATAGTTTCATCCTGATTCCAACCTCGTCCGCCACATTACTGATCTGTAATGTGATGGACAAAGAAAAAAAGATTATTATATAATTATTGTGAAACCTGAAATTTTTAGAGGTGGGCTTTAGAGGTGGAGGTGTATTTTTGCTGGGAAAGAAAGAGTTGCCCTCCTTTTTTTCACGCTTAAGTATAATCTGGCCACCGTCTGTTTCACCTCGCAGCCACTTGACAGAGAGCAACGAGAGGCTTGACTCAGCCTAACAATCTCCTTATATTGTGCTGCTCTGACTTGTTCACTGCACTTAAGACAAGCAGACAGTGTGAACTTGCAATAGTTAGAGAGTGAGACCGAAAAAATTAAAATGTGCCACACACTTAAAACCCAGGGAGCTGTATTATAAAAGTGCAGAATAAAATGTGCTTGAGGGAAGTAGAAATTCTTGTAATAGCAGCACGAATTGTTCGGGGCCTCATTGACTTTAAGTCGACATTCTTTTTCCCCTAACAATGACATAATTGACAGGTTACGTGGTGCAGACTCACAGGAGTGCGTTGGAAAGTTTTAAAAGCTCGCTGAACGCAATCAGGTGCAGTTATGTAGGTACAACTCTGCAAAGCCAGAACGTGATATTCATTTGAAGAAATGTGACATAGTACTGTACATTTATGAGGGGCGTCATCCACTCCATCATTTCTCCACCTCTGCATGAATAATGTGAAGCAGAGAACGGGTTTTTCTTCTTACCGTCTAACGTTTCAAACAATGCACAGACACTCCACCCGTTCTAAAATTCAATTGCTCATTACCCACACAAACAAGAGTGAAGCGGCCGTGGCTTGTTTGATCAGACCGAGGCACATAAATAAACAATATCGGATTTTGTCGTCGGCTTACAAATGATGTAACCTACTGTCTAAATTACTAATGAACTGAATTATGACAGAACCACAAAGGCAAACATGACTGCGCAAACACATTAACAACACAAACTCCAAACACACATACGCGATATAGTCCTAATCACGTGGGACATCGTGGATAAAAAGTCGACATTGTCTTTCAGCCTCATGTTTAACTTGCAGGTGGTAAGGGACACTGTTGTCTGGCTGAGTAATGGCGACATCGGATCTGGTTAGTCTTACGTGTGTATTCTGTTTAGCGGGGTCTAAGAGGGCTGGTGTAAATGTGTGACAACATTGCAGTGCTCTGATCCAACAGTGTATCATAAACATGTGCTGCCATCCATGCCGGAGGAGCTCTCATTGAGAGGTCGTCACTTCTCATCCTATTTACAACCCATCCACACTCGAGAGCGAGCAATCAGGATTCCATGGCATGGCCGCATGCTCTGGCACGAGGCCAACATCAGCCAGGTCTTATCGGGTATTAGACTGCCTCGCAATCTCCATTTCATGAACACCCAGTATACAATAAACACTATTGATTTTCACATTGTGCTTTTCTGCACTTGAACCTAGTAGATTGTGAGCGTTCTGTCACAAGAATTGTAATGAATAATAATTCAGTTTTGTGGGGAACCGTTTAGAGGAGTTTTCCGATCCAGCTAAAGCCGTTGCTGCTGGTCAGCTAAGTGACTAAAAACACTGCTGAATGGTGGAGCATTAGAGCTTGCAAATTGGCCATGAGAGTGCATGAAACGTATACCCAATAATGGTGAACCAGATTACACTGTGTTAATCTGAAGCAGCTTCGCTTGAGTCGCAATAAATCAAAACTCATCTATGGTTAAGTCTCAGGAGGGAACTGGGTCACATGAAGCACAACACACACACACACCAAGATTTCATTCCCTATCCCTAACAACTCCCATAAAGGTTACTAGTGCTAGTCAGGTTTTATTGTAATCTCGCTGGATTCTAGTTGAACTCCTCTTCAGGGATAAATCACAAGAAACTACCCTTTGAGTCATTTATCACATTCTCTGCTCTGTAAACAAGGCACAGTGATTTTCAGGGATACTCACTAGGATGCGTAACAGCGAGGTGCCAGGGGGTGTGTTTTCAGGAAGGCTGATGTTGTACAGCGGTTTGCTGAAGATGGGCCGGTTGTCATTCTCATTGATCAGCTCAATGAAGACACGGGCAAATCCCACATGGTCGGACATGGACTCATTGGCAAAGAGCTGAGGGGAGACAACAAGTAAGATATATAGAGCACTTGACATTTCATTGCACGTGTTACAGTTCAGCTCAAGAAACAGCATGCATTAAATATTAGTTTATTTATTCAAAACAGTTAATTATTGCCCTCTCTTTTTTTATTGCAGCATAGACGTCAAAGATTAAGTGAGTTTAGGATTTAAACTGAGGTGACAAAAACTCAGTCAGACATAATGAAGCTACATTTAGGCTTTGGTGCTTAAACATCAGACTGGGTACGCAGTTGATTCAAGGGCAGTCTCACAGTGTAGGGCAGCAATTGTTCGCTCATACTGTGTCTTTACAAACATGATTTGTTAGACATTCACAGTTAATAAAAAAAACATGCTTTATCCTACTGCCTCGTACATTATTAACCAATAAGCTGTGGGCTGTGGAGGGGAGATGCTGGCCGCTGTGTCCTTCCTCAGCCATGTCTATTATGATTTCTTGAGTGCATCCAAGCATTAATTATCATGTAAATGTTCACATTTGAGGGGTAAGAGAACTAATAACAAATACAACAAAACTCACAGAGAAGCTGTAGCTGCGAATATTTTCGAAGTCCAGCGGCATGGCCACCCTCATCCTGATGTCGGCACGCCCCTGCACTGCTGTGGGGGAGATGGTGAAGTATTCTGAATTGTTTCCTGTCAGGAACACCTGGAACATGCTGTTCACCCCCTGCCGCAAGAGGGATAAGAAAAAACAGGGGTTAGTGAGAGAGAACAGGCAGATATATAAACTAACAGTGGTGGAAAAAATGTGGTTGATAAAAGTCCCTGGTACAGAATATCCATTGATTTTTGAGGGTTCATTTTAAGACAAAACTTATAATTCATGATAATACTAAGGTGCAGAGACACCTCCATTCACTCTTATCAGTTATGAGCAAGACGTTTATTTGTATCACTGCATCTCTTTGCAAGATTTCTTCTATCCTTCAATGGCACTTGCTCTGTTCTCTTTCCCTTTTCAATCTGTCGTTCAGAATACTTCCAAGGCCAGAGTATTTTGGAATTAGAACTCATTTTATTTACGCACACCAATTAGTGATTAGTGAATTTGACCTCTGCATTTAATCCGCACAACATTAGTGAACAAACCCCAGTGGGCAGCACTTATCTGCACCCGGGGATTAATGGGGGTCCGGTACCTTGCTCAGGGGCACCCCACGCCTTGACCAAGATTTGAACCAGCAACCCTCAAGCCCTTCCCTTCCACTCGTTTCCGCCGATAACATTACAAGGCAAAACTAAATCGTTCTGAGTGATATGCAAAGATGCATGCCATAAAATCATGCCATCATATATGTAGTTATCCTCTATTTTCATACGGTGTATTATAATCTGCCTGTGAAAGGGTCTTAATTGTAGCGAGGATGCGAGACCTCAACGAAAATTGCAGGCTTCACTACACATTTGACCTGGACAGCTGCACTTTGCAGGAAAAGCAAGGAGAAACAAGGCGGTAAGCACAACTGTCAAAATGTGAACCAAAATGGTTATGACAGGGTTAGACAGCGACACGGGCATGAGTACTAAATTACAGCCTCATCTCATCTCATTTGAATCCTTTATCGCCAACACCGAAACCCTACACTGCACTGTCACAATATGAAAATTGGCATCTGTGTACAACATGAAATAAATACCCGTGCGCTGCCTGTGGTGCTGCATGTCCAGCTGGAAGTGTTACTTACTCTAGCCAGTGAGGAGGGTTTTAACCATATGCTAGTTTAATCATCATATCGTGTGTTGATTAAAGTAAAGGGAGTAAAAGATGGCTGATGGAATTCCTAATGACAGCCACGACTATCTTCCTTAATTCAGACATGTTGGTGTTTATATCAAATTCGGAATAAAATAATCTTACAGTCATTCCTCTTCCTCAGATAAATCCCAAATATCAAATGCATGATGAGCAAATATAAGTCAAGAGAGGGTCAAAATGACATTACAGCTCTGAAAAGGCTGTGGCCGTCTTGAGCTGAGAAAACAGCTCTAGATCCCTCCTGCTTTCATATATAAAGCTGTGGGGCAGCCAATCATGTCGCTATTGTAGCAGACAGACGAAGACGGGTGGCGCGTTGATTGGCATTAGGCCGGTGGTTGAAATAGCCCCCTTGTTTTTGTTTTCATTTCTGGGAGAACCATTGTGGCTGATGACTCCTATTTAAAAGACCATCCAATATGCAGGGATGTCACCTCAAACTGCCCATAAACGTAATTGCCTGTCCATTTGCTCCTGCCTTTAGAAGCCCCCAATAAAAGCAGCCTGTCAGATGCAACTGCCACAAAGTTTAGTGACAAGTTCCAGCAGCAAAGTTTTTAAAGATGCTAGCCGAGCAGAAGAGAATATGAAGGTGGTGACAGAGAGAGAGAGAGAGAGAGAGAGAGAGAGAGAGAGAGAGAGAGAGAGAGAGAGAGAGAGAGAGAGAGAGAGAGAGAGTTAACTACCACTTCTGTCACAGTGTAAAAAAAAATGAAACGTCTGTCTGCCTGTAATCCTTCATAGTAGAAAAAAAGTGAGATTACAGCACAGGTGTGGCAGAGTGTAAATGAGTGTGAGTGCTGGCACAGGATCAAAACAGCAATACAAAAAGGCCTTGTGGATTTTAGTCTTTGTAATAGATGTATAACAGTCTTACAATGCAAGCCTGTAACACACAATTTGCGAACATAACATTATTCTGGATTATGAACGAGCATTTTCTTCTGTTGGATTAAGGTAAATAAACTGTGGTCCCTAAAGGTTATACATAAACATATACAGAGGGACCTCTTATCATGTGCAAAGGTGTCTGAGTTGTCACCCCCTTGCACAGTTCTTCCTTCTCTGACTGCAACACAACACCCCTAGAATTAATATACAGGCCCGGCTGGTAAATACTCTTGCTATCACTTCTTGAAGTGCTTTCTTTTTCTTCTTTCTGCTTCATCCTGCTCTACCAATTATTCAGGCCTCTGGTTCTGCTGTTCAGAATGTTTTGAGTCGCTCCTCTGTCTCTTTCTCGCGCCACCTTTTTCTCTATCCACTTGACTTGCAGTTATCTGTCAAATTCCACCCTGACAGCCACTGTGGCTAAATCAATCAGAGTTGACTAGCTTTCGTCTTATCTGCACCAGTGGTGATTGATTTTCCTCGTTAGGTATAATTTGATGCTCTATCCCATCTCTTCCAGAGCAAATTAAATTGTAGTTGACTCCAATATGCTGCTGTGAGCAGGCATGTGCAAATATGAGAGCGGGAGAGAGAAAGGGGGAGAGAGAGAGAGGGAGAGAGGGAGAGAGAGAGAGGATGGCAGAGTAAGCGTAAAGTGAAAAAGTCTTTGAGTTCTGTGTGTGTGACATGTGTCACCACATTAGGTTGACAGATCCAGCTAATGGGAAGTGGCAGACATACTAAAGCATATTGTTGATGGTTTGACTGTCCACACTAACACACTCACTAACACACACAAGCTCTGTCTCAATCCAGAGGCTGGATGTGTGTATTCTTCATCCAGATGTTGTCAAAATGCATCACCACACTGCGACGTGGGCTGTCCCAATTGACACATCAATCGTCGGCTCCTTCGAACGCGGCTGAAGTTTTGTGGCTTGAGTTTTTTTCTTTGTAAAAAATAAATAAAATAAAATAATTATAATACAAATAATACATACAAATAATACAAAGATAAGATATAATTGTGATATAATTTCTAAGAAATGTGAACTCATTCTTTATATTATGTAAACAGGGTTTATTTGTGGATCAAAGAGAAGAATTAAGAATCTCAACCAGGTTTGTTGTGATGATGATCTGCTGTGAATAATTAACAGTTATAGAGTTGACTGCCTTAGTTTAATAGTTGATTTACCTCTATGACGTTGTTGTTAAAAAAACACTGCTGTAGAAATAGTGTTTTAATTTTGTACACATTTTATCTGTGAGGAGTACATTTAGTTAGTCAAATTTAAGGGAAATCATGTGACTTGCTTGAGATACAGTACATCACACACCAGCGTCTGGGTTGATGCGTCTCTATTTTCTCCATTATTGCATGAAATATTAAGGTTATACCTGGAGAGTCTATCAAAACTAGAACTGACTGAAAAACACAATTAATTCTACAACTATGTTGAAAAATTAAATATAGTTTACATCAGATTTAAATATATCGGGGATGTTTTTGCTGATTCGGGCTTAAATCAGCAGTCAGGCTTCAAGGGGCAGAAGAACTGCGATTCAGGACTTTGAACTGTGGAGGGCAGCACTTAACCTCTCGGTGTACAGTCTGCCAGGATTTATTAGGAGAAGAAGAAGAAGAAAGAGGGAAAGTCGTGAGTTGTGTGGGCTAGACCGTCTCATTTCACACAACGCATTTTATCTGTTGTTCAGTCCCTGGATTGAGACAGACACACACACACACACACACATGCACGCAGTGACTAAGGTTCTTTGTGGCTGCTGCATTTGTAAATCGACAGATAAAAACATATCGCTAACAACATTTTCATGTAGCTGTCTGACGTGACTTTGTTGCAAGATCAAATTGTGAGTGATGTACGTGTTGTGTGACACCCAGCCATTATGTCTGAACCTCCTTATTCATCCATCTATCCGTCCATTTTCTACCACTTTATCCTTCACTGGGGCATTGTGGGGCGAGCTGGAGCCAATCCCAGCTGATACAGGGCAAAACACTGGGTACATCCTGGATAAATCGCCAGTCCACCGCAGGGACCCTCCTCATTCATCATCAGCAAAAATAAATAACAACAGTTCCGATAGTCCAATAGTTGAGTGGATGTGTAACTTTGAAATAACACCTACAGAATACCTTGTTTTTTTTGTTCGGAAACAAAATCAGTGTTCCGTCCGTTACACAAAGATATTTTTTGGTTTGGTTCAATTGGATCATGACTATGCCATTTAATTCCACTCAACAGTTGAATAAATACAGTTGTTTTCTGTAAGGTCCTGATGCATTTAGTAGAATCTAACTCAGGGGTAAGTGAGAAAAACAATTAAATTCCCCACAACTTCTGTTTATCTTAAGTGTCGGTTTGACCAAATCACACATCAGCACCTGAAGCTTGGCACAGCTTTATTACCAATCACAAGATGCCAAGGCTGCATAGACAACACATGATTGACTCACCTCATCTTTGTCTTCCGCCTGGATGAAGAGTGGCAGAGCAAAGCCCACCTGGGCGAGCTCAGTGATCCGCACCCGATACTCGGTGCTGTTGAACTTTGGAGCGTTGTCATTCTTGTCAATTAGCAGAATGGTGAAGGTGGTCATCACCGTGGCCTCTGATGGACTGCGATCATCTTTTAACTCTGTGGCCTTATTGTGGAAACAAATGGACGCGGAAATCGTCGAGGGAGAAAGAGAAAAGGGGGAGAGATACATGAGATTCATTTCATTGCGCTGAAAATGTCATTTTGGATGGAGGCGGTCAGCAAGCAATCTCAGTCAGTCAGTCATCAATAGGTGGACAGGTGGACTCAAGGCAATCATAGAAATAGGCTCAAAGTGGCGTCAAAAGAGGGCCAGCAAATGTACATCCACACACACACACACACACACACAATGAGATTTAGGAGAAAGTCCAATTGAGAAGATGCAATTACACACACTCGCTGTTTCTGGTGAGCTCAGAGTCAAAGATGTGAGGATTCTGAAAGAAAAGAAGAAAATAAATGGAAGGGGAAGGTAGGAATGGGCAGGTGGGGTCCCGTTTATTGATAGAGTGGTGTCAAAAACAATAAGAGAGGGGGCAGGTACTACTTGCCTCCGCCTGGGTAATCAAGGTAGTTTAGCCTCTCCTGTCTCAATGCCACTGAATCATTTGACCGCGACCTCATACGCTCAGCACTATCTAAGCTGCCTGAAGTTGAGAAATTAGTTGTATTACTATGGCACACCACAATCAATAGTAGCACTACCTACGAAAGCACAAGTAAAGAGAGGCAGAGAAAATATAGAGGGAGAAAAATCCATATCTTATAAATACATTTTTTGGGCGACATTTTCTCGTTTTCAGCACTTTCCCTTATTCTACTTTTCTTCTTTGTAATTATTGATTTCAATTAGGAAGATAGAGTGAGTCTGGGATTGTTAGCCAGAATCTCTCTTGTATTAACATTAAGAGTCAGCTCAGCTGTATCTCAGCAGTCCTTTCATAAGAAATGTCATGCGACCTGCTTTTTATTAACAATAATTGCAGCTAAATGAGGGAGGATGTGGTCGTGAGGCCATTAACTGTCCTTAAAGGCCAATTATTGTCCCCAACAGGTGCAAACCATTTCTCATTCAAAATCCACAATATAAGACTGCAGGTGTACCGGAAAAAAAACAACAAAAAAAACAAAACACGGATTTGATTTGAAAACCTTCCACTCTCATTAGCCCTCGGCAAATCATTTCACACAATCTCTCACACCTGGGGGGGGGGGGGGGGGACCACTTGGTGAACAAGAAAAAAATGTCATCAAAAGGAGAGTGGACAAAGCGAGAAAGCTGTGGGTGGGGAGGGATTGAGGGTGAGAGGGCATGGCTGACATGCTAAAGAGCCAAGTGAGATAGACTGTGGGCTCAGTGGAGGGACAGGGGGATTCAGACACTTCACCTGATCTAAACAGAAAAAAAGGAAGAAGAGAGGAGAGAACAAAAGGAACACTAAGCAATGCGGAGCACTGTAAATCCTATTCCTTTATCTTGTCCTCCTCTGCCCCTTCTGTCCTCCCTCACGGCTGACTGCTGACTGAACTCGAGCTTCGCAAGGAAACATCACCACAGAATAACCACATTTGTGCACAGACATATTGACCGAGTCTACAGTCACACAAATCCTGTGTCTTGTACTAAGTCAGTGTTGCACTGACCTTAAAATCTCACCTAATTGGAACAGTGTGAAGACACCACGTCAAAATATGTATAGTACAAGCAAAGGTGATGTATTGCGTTTATCAGGTCTTTCGAGGCGATCAAAAACCAGACAGTGCATTGATTTAATACTCGATCATATCAAAGCTCTCTCTTGATCCACTGATGAAAAAGATTTTCGATCGCTTCTCTGGGTTGCGACAGTCTCCCCCCGCTCCTTTACCGCCTCCCGTTCAGCAGCTCACCTTGACAGTGATAGTGAATCCTGCTGAGTAGAGTGGGTTTTCTCTGTCCACCTGGCCATTCACTGTCAGAGACCCACTGATGTAGTCCAGGGCAAAAACGCTGTTGGTGTTCCCTGGATGGATAGATGGAAAGAAAAAAAGACAAGAGAGTAGAAAGTCAGAGGGACAAAGAAAACTGGCGTTGTGGATAATTCAGCATAACCCCCAGCATGCAGCATGGCTCCACTGGAAAGGAGAGAGATGGATAAGCATAGTGTATCTCTCCATTTCATGCAATATGGATACAACTTTTGCTGTGCTGTGCTGTGTTTTGTCTCTTGCTACCTGCCAAAGGCTGACCTAACAACATCAACCAGTACACACTCTCCTGCCACTGCTTCTGACCCTTTACTTCTTCACTGGACGTATGTTAATGTCACCGACGGTTCACATGTTCAAGTTTAAGAGAATTCAGCTGTTGTTAATATTCTCATGTCACATAAATGCCATTCAAATGGGTTCATACTGTATCTTAAAAAGTACAGGCTATGTTTTATGAATGGATGAGTAACGAATTGAATAGTTAATTTTTCAATATGACAATTTCAAAACATTTGTTTTTAGGGCACCTGCATGAAGACATTCAATCACATCAATTTAAAATCATGGATTTCTTATTAACTTAAAAGAAGAAGAATGATTTGATTTCTTTGAATTTTGGTTGAAAAAAAAACAAAAAAAAAAAACCCAGCCACAATAAGCGAATAAATTGTCTATATAAGACAATAAGATTCAAAGACTGATTATGTGAGCAAACCACACATTTTAATTGCACTGGTGAAGTGCATTAACTTTGCTGTAGTCTATGTCCTTTTTTCAGAGATGAGCATTTCAAATTATGAACGCTGCACTGTTCTCATTAACAAGTTCAAGTGTGTCTAGTGTTCCATATTCAATTCAATCATGGAGGTTAAAATATTAGACTGAGACCCACTTGAGTCGTCCCCTCGCATACATTCCTTAATCCCTCTTTTCCTTTTCAAATTACTGTCCTAATTATTAACTTTCTCAACTCCCTCGCACTCTTCGATGACACGCTGTCTGTCTCTCTTTTGGGCATCATGCGGCTGCTGCGTGCTAATTACACCCAGCAGATGGAGACAACAAACGAAAAGGCAGCCAACTGCCACTGTCATTCGATTCTTTGCATCTGTCACATGTGTTGCACGAGACCCCGAGCAGCCCCTGTGCAATCTTTAGATAGCGTTCCACTTCATACATGTTGATGTTATCAGAGCAATCTGCTCAGGGAAAGACAAACAATGGAGCGGGCAGGACTGAATGAGAGATTTCCTGTGAGTCATTTTACCGATGCTTTGTTAATGTCACTGTTTTGAAACCGTTTGATAATCTCAGTAAGAGGAGGAGAAATCATGAATGTAAACTCATTCCCTGTCTATATACTGAGAAAATAGATTAAGTTCCTGCTTAAATTATTAAATGAAATTATTACAAACCAATATTGATAAAAGCAACCTTGAAGATCTTGAAATATGTTCTAAGTGTCTTTATCTATACACAACTAATGTCACGATATTAACAACATACACAGTGGATTTAAAAGGAAATTATATAAATGTGAATTACATTAATAATTTGAGATATGGGAATAAACAAATGACATCCCCCCCATAGACTTTGGTTCAGCCTTGTAATTTATACGTTTATATTATACATTAATTATACTTAGACAACATGATATGATTACACACACGTCTGTTGTAGGTTATGAAAGTATGAGATTGAATTTCTTTGGTGTTTTTATGCCTTTTCTCTTGTGTCTTTTATGAATGAATGATGTATGTGTGTGAGCAGCAGACTGGATACAATTTCCTTCGGGATTAATAAAGTAGCCGGTTTTTTTGTGTGAATGTGAAGTAAATGTATGTTGCAAATCAAAAGTACTTGTGCGATTACCTCTGCTGATTTGACTTTCTGAGGCTGCACATCCAAATATCTTAATGATATTGAAATATGAAGCATGAACATGTTTCTTGGATGTCGTCATTTAAACTAAACTAATTTGCATTAGTAGGCCCAACTATGAAGTCAAGCTGCACTTTGGAAGGGATTATGAATCTCTCTCTTCTCGATAGGTTGAGGTTGAGACTTCGGAGAAACATGGTCAGAAGAACGGTTCACAGAGCACAATAGCTAGGGTCAACAGCTTAACCCATGCTTGTGTTCCCTGTTCCCCACTCACTGCTCTATTATTGCCCGGTACTGAGCCTGGAATAGAGAGGAGACAAGCCACAGAACAAAGAGCACCGACGGGGAGTAGAGAAGAAGTGGCCGGCCAGCAGAGAGGGCACAGCTCTGGGGTAATTAGCCTGGATTGAGGGCAAAAGGTGGGAAGAGGGGAGGGAGGTGGAAACTGTAATGCTACTGCTGATGGTATCAATTTTACATAATATTTTGATTGAAATGCAAGTCTGGAAACGCAGCGAGATTACCGTCTAATCAAGATTTATCACTTTACAATAAAGCTTGTTTGGTTTTCATAGACTTAGAATCAGCCTTTTATGTGTACAGTGTAATTCCTGTTTAAAGAAAATGCTCACTGGGCAGACAAAGAAACATCTTTTTTGTAGTGAGTGCTGGAGTTACAGTTCAATTTCTATTTTTTTTGTAGTGCCAATTCACAACATATATAATCTCCAGGCATTTAACGTAGTAAGGTCAAGACCTTACAATTATTATAGAGAGACCCAACAGGAACACAATGGGCAAGCACTTGGCTTGCACTCTCACTATTAGATGTCACACACTGGGAATTTGAAGTTGAAATGCAGACATGTTGACAAAGAAAATGAACACTCCCAGAAACAGAGAGATAATGAAACGTCACATGTTCCGTATGAAATCATTGCAATGATCCTGATCACAGCATTCCTCTTATTCTCAGTAGAGGGGCAAACTTGATGTTGATAATCATTTTTTTGGGTGGGGAGTAACGGGCATCGGGGGACCCTGACCCACTCAGTGTGGGCACCATGCCTCAAAATTGGTTTGTGAGCTTCAGTGCCCCAACTAGAATCCCAATCTAGTGTAACAGCCGCTCTTTAACCGGGCGACTTGATAGTCAACTTGCCAAGCAATGAGTGGTGTGTATAAACACACACACCAGCAGGTGCTGGTGGTCATAATCTTTGCATGCATGTGGTAAAGAAACTTTGACTTTCCAGTGACCAGTCTTCCACCTCTGCTCTGCCATATGTCGCGCTTCACCAGAGACACAACGACTCGCAGGTTCCACCGAGAGGGGAAACATAATCATATTCTAATTGCTGATAGAGAGTATTCTCCAGTAGGCTACCAGAACACTGCAATTAGACCCCCAGGGGTAGGAACTGCTACACATACACTACGATTGTGTGTGTGTGTGTGGTAATGTGTCAGAGTGCATGTGGCATGTGGTGCTAACTAGCAGAGTTTGATTCTATGATGTAAGAGCCTCCAGGGGGATTAGCCATGTTCTCACATTACCAATAGTGCTGAACTGGAAAATGAGAAACCATGTCCTGATTTTGTCTACACACTGAAATATACACACACACACACACACACACACACACACAAGGAAGTCTATAAGGAAGAACACACCTGAAAACACTCAAAACAGAATTATCAAATGAATCCAAACTATTTGCCACTTAAAGAAATCTCCCCATTACCATAGCAAGAGGGGAAACACAACAACAGATTTGAAATTGTCTATTGACAAATTCTGAAGTGTTGAAGTGAAGGCACATTCACAGTAGCTGTTTCCACGCTGAGATTCCCCCGCCTTACACCGAGCAAAACAAGCAAAAGTACACTCAGAGATGGAGAAAGGACATCGCGAGGCTTGAGATGGGAGAGGATGCCGAGTCGCAAAAGTGAGGACTGCCCAACAGAACAGGAGCAGCTGAGCACAATCACATGTGCAACAAGTAGATAAACAATGACTACAACTGAAGAACGACTGAAGCAGGAGTTCTCCAAGTGTAATCAGCATGTCTAAGCTAGTGACAACTGTTTTCTCCAGTTTGTGACAACACCATGGGGGTGCTGGAACATTCCAGTAATGTGATATGGCATCCAGCCAGTGCTCACAGTCTTAGGGCTAAGATTTCTTGTACTTTGATAAATGTACAAAAATTAGTGTCACTTTCAAGGATTACGCCTACAGGCAAACCGTGCTGCTGCTGATGGTGGTGGTGGTGGTGGTGGTTAAGTTATTGTTGGCGCACTTTCTCCTAAACCCAAATGAAAAGCTTCACACACATACACTGACTGATGGGTGCACATACTCATCAGTGAACTGACACACACCCTTTGGTGTATGACAGCTACCAGTGCATGTGTATGTGTTTGTGTGCGATGTGGAGTGATAATGGCCCTGGGGGAGTCTTGCTATTGGCAGACACACTGCATTTCATGAATACTCAATGAACTAGTTTCCTCTGAATCTTTTTTTTTTTCTTATAAAAAGGTTTGAGGACATATATTTTAAGATAATACATGGCAGATGAAAGCCACTTTCTTTTTGCCCAGGTAGCAAACAGCTTAGTTAGATGCATTTCCACTGTTAAGGGGAAGGCCTCTTGTCTCAGCTTTGACGACCAGCTGCTTCAGCTGCATCTCGAGGAGTTTCATTTACTCAGCTCCGCCATATTTCTGCGAGTTGCCCGACTCTGTCTTGTAACAAAGGATGTTTTATGTTTTCAAAAGCAAGAAGCATCACCTTCAAGATCAGTGCAATATTTTGCCAAGAAATTCCATTTTTTCCCCCCATTGAAGTCATAATAAATAACACTGCCCTGGTTTTACAACAGGCAGTGTAGCCAGTGCTAACTACTGTATATTCAGCTCTGACACGGTTTTAAATACTCTGACCTCAACAGCATAAGGCTGAGGATCTGCAGTGTCCTATGCACACCTGTGAGTTTGCCTCTTTCAACTGCCATAAAAAATATAATTTATCATTATGCCGCTGTAAATGCCAGGACTCTAGCCCTTCAAACATTTCACAATTAGTGTTGTTATGTCTGCGAGATATTTGCCAGATATAGAAGATCATTTTCACTAAATGAAAAGCAAGAAGTTCTGCAATGCAGACCCGCTGCTAATACAGCCTAGTGTCTGGAGAGAATGTGGGTATAATACCCTTCCTTTTATTCTAAGAATAGTGGAGAAATACACTTTAATTCAGACTTAAATAACATAACTTGATTATTTCAAGACAGTGAATAATTCCCCTCATCTGTGATTCTCCCCCAGGTTCCCACCCTCTAAGCAGTCTGCCATAAGAACCACTGAGTGTTTTTCACACATTGGGTCAGAAAAGCCAACATCGCAAATTCTCTCTAAAACAGCATCAAACAGAAATATATATATATATATATATATACGCACTTTTGGCCACAATGCGTCTTCATAAATAATCCCTTATCTTTCTCTGAGTTATGATCCATATTTTACACTTCTTGTTTGAAGGTAACTGACCTACAGATTCCTGAGAGCTACTATGTTGACTCATCGTGTGAGATTTTCTGTCTCGGTCTCTGTAAGACACTGTACATTGTGTACACAACAGCAGCTGCCTGGGAGACAGCAGCTGAGGAAATTGCTTTTGACATCTGGAAATGGGCTTGTTCAGAAGCAGATAGTTAAGGATAACATTTCTCTAAGCCAGCAGCATCCCCACATATCCCACAAATAAACGGAAATAAAGGAGAACCTCATCTCACCAACAGATAAAAGTGAGGACATCAACCAAGTGCAATAGAGGATTGCAAGTGAACCTTGGTTTGTACCACATGATCTTTTCTTCAGTGCTGTTCGCGTGGTGTGGATTTAAAATATCCAGTCTTACAGTATACTGTGTGATAAATGCATGTTACTGTGGGGCATTTGCTGGCTAAACAAAAATCCATTTTCATTTATAAACTAAATAAGATCAAAAGAAGGAATATGACTGAGAGCTGCAGTACACCACGGTGCATGAGGTCGGGACGAGTGAACACAAATACTAGACTCGACTAGTGTTTGGTCCGTGTTGTGATCAGTGTCCTGCAGAGTGAATCTGCCTTCTCCGAGAGATTACATAGCAACGGATTGCCAAGGGCCTCAGACCGTCTAATTGAAAACCCAGAGAAATCACAGCGACGTGGCAGTCACAATAAGAGTTCCCCATGGAATAACAGGTGTTAGCCTTGTCCGTATTACAGCATGCCTGCTAAAACAAGGCAGCAGAAGTGTGGAATCAAAGCATCAGGGTGTAGCAGCACTGAAGGTTAAAGATATGTTTGACAAGAGAAAATAATCTCCTTAGTACTTATCAGTTTAATCTAGTTCATTTGTCTGACCAGTAATGCTGGAGGGAAGCTGGAAGCTGGGGCCAATTGTCCCTGTCTGCCCCTCTGACCCACTGCAGTGGGCAGGGTTGTCTGTCTCACTTCTGTGGTGGTGATAGATGAGGTTTTCCTATGCTTCCGCAAAGGCCAATGAAGTCAGTGAATGCCCGTGGCTACACTGGGTCTTTGTCATTGCCGTATGTGGTCTCAATCTGCAGCCTCTTCCAAACACAGCGGGAGTGCGCATTAAATACAGTAGGAAAATTAATGTATCGTCTTTTATCAATTTAGACAATTATTCTGCTCGAGTTGCTGCAAATGAGAATCCAATGTGGGTCGATTCTTTGAGGCGGTTTCCGTACAGTGAGGAGGAGATGCAATGAGTAAAGACATTTAAAAAGGAAAGGAAAAAATAAAGATGAAAAAGGGCTCACAATGGGATTAGTTGTGCTCGCGTGAAAAAAAAAAAGTGAGATAGAAACAAGCACACAGATAACCACGAGGCTGACATGAAAGGCGTTTGGAGAGGTCCTTTTATTTAGCGAGTTTTCTGCTTGCCCTCACACTATTGCGACAGCACAGTGAAGAGGCCCCAAACTTTAAACAAGGGCTTAGCTCTTATCCTGATAGACAACAATACTTGCAACGCTCTTGGATGAGAATTGTTGGCCTGTAACTCTGTAACACAAATCCAGATAGTCCAACGGATAACCAAGCTGCTTCTACAAGATAAAGGTGACCAAATAAAAAGGTATTTTCACATTTTTAAGAACTATACTATCTAGTTTTCTGAGAATTTGAGGTGCTCTATCCATATAGTACATTACGTGTGCAGACACTCATCATATCCATTGGTTTTGGAAATAACTTCTGTCAAAATATTTGCTCCTATTGTAAGAATGTTTCCTTAATCTCAGGTGAGCTGTGAATTGCCCTCAAATAAAAGAATTATCTTTCAGAATTATGGCAGGCCGTACCATTTTCACCTCTACCACCCCCCGTTGATCTTGGTCCTTTGGCCCTTTAACAACAAACCCATGATTAGAAACCTGGGCTTAGTAATGGATTTTAGGTTTGATACGCGGATTAACAGCTTCTTTAAGTTAAGGCAAATAGCCAAGGTTAAATCAATTCTGCCGACGAGCGACCTTGCAAAACTCATAGATGGCTTTATTACTACTCGACTGGATTACGGTAACTGTCGTCATGTCGGGGTTTGCCAGGCTTCCATTGCTCGCCTTCAGCTTGCTCAGAATGCTGCTGCACACCTTTTGTCAAGCACTCGCAGACGTGAACATATCTCTCTCCCATTCTGGCTTCCCTCCACTGGCTCAGTACACCACGGGTTATTATTGTTTGTGTACAAGGGTCTTAATGGACTTGCTCCGCCTTACCTATCAGACTTAATTCAGCTTCTCACTCCTTCACTGTCCCTGAGATCAGCCGATCAGCCTCCCGTGGTCGTCCCTAAAACAAGGCTGAAGCTCAACGGTGATGTGGCCTTCGCGGTAGCAGCTCCCAAACTGTGGATTGGGTTGCTATTTCACATTAGGCAGGCCTCATCACTTCCTGCTTTTAAGTCTCTCTTAAAAACTCATCTGTGCGCTTGGGCCGTGTATGAATGTACATACATGTTTATGCCTCTCACCTGTTGTGTGTGTTGTGCTTTGTTTGTGTTTTAAACGTTTACCGTACTATGCACATATGTTATGTAAATGAGCTTTATAATTAAATTGGATTGGACTGGATATAAGAACCGGGGTCAAGATACAGATCGGGCTGGTGTAAGACAACAACGTTGACGGGGAAAAGACATTTAATATTTTCAACTGGCATCATAGCAACCACTGAAACAGTAGTAAGTACACAGATATTTGATATGCCCACCATATGGTTGCGGCTCAAAAGAGATACCTGAACACCTGGCAAATTCTTCTGCTGTCTTCCCTGCCTGTCAATTACCAGCACGAGTATTTTCTTCTTTTTTTCAAATTGGAATTAAATGCACAATTTGAACAAGGCATTACCTGATATAAGACTGCCAATAACTAAACCAGAGTGACTCACACATGACTGGAGACAAAAACATGGTCTTTATTAGCCGAGTTTAGGGAAAGTGTGATTGGAGAGAGAGCTAGGTAACAGCAGTTACTTCCAGGGCTTCTACATAACTTATCTGATCAGTTGTAATTGGTCCCTGACTTTTTGCAGCTTTCCCAAATAAAAGGCTTGCATAAATTATTAATGCATTAATAAAAAGAACTTCTCAGACCCATGATTTCATTTTAGTCCAGCAGTCTTCTTAGCAGTTCAATGCATACCGACATGATTACTGGTGGATTAAAGATGTAGAGACTATTATTTTCTATCTTGTTTTCTTAAATGTTTTTACAAACACACACACACACACACACACACAACATGGTTAATGTTGCTTTTAAACTTTAGGCTTTGATAATTAAAATGTAAATCCCAATTGAAATGTGCAGTTGTCTACATCACTGAGCATTAAGTTAATGCGGATGGCGGATGTCATTGTTTTACAAAAAAAGGGGACTATAAGGAGAAAATATCTACAATGAGTTTAAAGTCATTAAAGGAATTTCACCTCACAGATGTTTGTCTGTTTAGCTCAACAGCTACTAAACGTGTGGTATTCAAATCCTTCTCTTACAATCAGGTAAGAGTAGTGGAATTAGAGAAAGCACCGAGCTGTAGTGGGTTTATAATGAGACTAGAATAGGTCAGAGGTAGAATAAAAGAAACAACGTCAATCCCCGTGGACAAGGAATACAACATCAGAGACACCCTGGATTCTCCATCATCATAACAAATATCAACAACAACAGCAACACTAGAGGCAGAGCTCTGCTGTGATGTTATCTCCAGTACACATCAAATCCCAGATCTGCCCTCTCATTGGAGGAGAGAGAAGGAATCCTCGTCTCGAATCCCACAATCATTAGCATAAATCACAGCTGCAATTAAAACCTCGTTTATCTTAATTACTGAACTAATGAGACGAGTCACGCAGGAGTGAGCCGTGATCTCCGAGGACACTTGGGGCGAAGAGCAGGAAGGCATGAGAGGCACTGTGCAGAGTCGTACCTAAGTGTGCCAACAAGAATGCCCTCGCACTAATCTGACTGCAGCAGCAAGAACACGTGTGCACAGATAGGGAGACACTGTACATATGTGACAGTACACAGGAAAACATACACACACACACACACACACACACGCCCAAATGCATCATCTGACAACCTTACCCTCCCACCTTTATCTCCTGGCACTGCGTCACCCTTCAACTTCAATTATCTATAAAACTTATAATGATTTTATCAAGCCTACAGGCTTCATCTCCATAAGGGCTTAGTGCGGTGCTATAACTCTTGATTTTGCATCGAATGGGAATACATCGCACCACCTAATTAATGTCTTTTTAATGCTCTTCTCCTCTAGAGCTTAACTCAGCCCTTCAACTTTGCTACAAACACAACACACACAACATAACATGTGGCAGCACACATAAGCAAGACTGAGTAGGTGTGTGCACTGAATGGGAGCGGGAGTGTTTATGGTTAGCACCATGAAAAAAAAAAAACAGGATTGGCTATGGCGTGACTGTCCTGACTGGGCAACAATGAAGTGCACACATGCATAAAAGCATGCAGCACTCACAAATAATACATGACTACACACACACACGGGGTCAAATTCCTTACTTCAGCGGTGAGGTCAGTCAGTGACTCAGCAGATGGCATAACAATGAATATCTTTATCACCCAAAATTCCCATGGTGCACCAGACTTATCAAACAGTGCCAGCCCGTATCAGCCAGCTGGCAACACTGGAGGCACCAATGTTCTTCCATCCTGGCCGTTCAGGGTTCGACAGAGGGCATGCAGAGTTTAAAGCATGCAGTCTGCACATGGCTACAGTATAATCCTCCCAATGGGGGGGAAGAGAGATTTGACTACATCGATCAAATGTTTCAGTCCTGCTGGATCTTTTAGGGATTGAACCGTTGATTGTGGTAAAAAATAAATCAAAAATACAAACACCTACGACGCTTGGACTATGAAGCTAAATGTGTTTGACTGTACATTTTATGTGTAATAGGACTATGGACTTCACCAGGAGTGATAAGCCAAAGCTACATCATAGGGAAACTGGAGAAACGTGTTTAAAAGACTCATCTCATTATTTGTGGACCAAAGACAAACAAGACATTCTCATTAAATAGTAAATATTAGGTAAACATGAGGTATGTTTTTTAATTTATAATATACAAAGACACATAAACTGCCTTTTTTACTGCATTTACCCAGGGTGATTTGAGTTTAATCAGGTGGAGGCGACAATGACATAACAATCATTGGGGTCATTTGTTTGTCAAGTAAATGTGGGAAAAAAAAAAAAAATGACGTGTGGCTGGAAAATATAAGTTCAGGAATATAAAAGAAGGAAAATAAAATGATGATCCATTGCTCTGACCTTTGCATGCAAAAAATAACATTTAACTGAAAATTAAAAATGATTAACACCAACTACAGTAATGAAGCTTATGTTATTGAACAGTGTTCATTGAGATATGTTCACTCCATTACAAACTTACTCTGACGAACATATTTCCACACTATTAGCATGTTGTTATTGTTCTGTACTGTATGTTCTGTGTATGTCTCAGATTTGCAGATTTGATTATTATTTTTTGTCTGTGCAGTGACGTGGAAAGGAAATTCAGCTCAGATTATCAGACCAAGGGAAGCTTGAGAAAAGAGTAACTCAATTGCAAAATACAAAATCAGTTTGTAACCAGTAACGTTATTAAAGGTCACGAGTACAACAACACTTGCTGCTTTTCCCCCTCCCTAAACGTAAGTGCGGTTAATAAATTCTTCTTCTTCTTCAAACTTACCAAACTTTGGAACCACTTCTGTATTTGCACACTGTTACAGCGATATGGCTGCGACAAGACTGAGACAATATCTAACTTAGAGCTTCTTGTTTGTCCACCAAGTTTCATGGAAATCTGTTCAAGAGTTTTTAAGATATGGTCCTGGCAGACAGACAGACAAAGTAACTGGCAGGCACAAACGTCTCTCATCCTTGGCAGAGGTAAGAAAACTCAGTTTAGGAGTATTTAAGCAGGATCACTGCCACAGCCTTATCAGCATCATGCAAACTGTAGCTTTCTTCTTTATAAAAGTTCAACTTTTAAGTATAATCACACTAACTCGCTTTGGCCCAGTGCGGTGGTCATTATCACTAATATTAAATCTCAGCCCACTCCACCCGATGTGACACACGACAAAAACAATCGAAACAACACACGTGGGCAATGAATTGTGAGAAAATCGTGCGATCATCCTCTTCTGCCAAGGATTAAATTTGTCATTCTGACAAATTATAATCCTCTTTTTGATGTCGCGAGCCAACTTGTGAATGATAACGCAAACCGAAGGCTGACTTCCACACAAGCGCTCCAAACGGTGATTAATAAGTGCTTACAGGTGGGCCTACTCTCCAATTCTGAGGCGCTGCTCTCTGCTGTTATTGATTGTTGTGCTTGATGAGACTTGTCTATTATGGCTGTGGGATTATGATAAGAAGCGATCGATTCCCCCCTCTGTGCTGGGGATGTCGGACTGATTATGTGACTCAGACCTGAGATGATGGTGTAGCCGATGCCTCGTGGTTGGCCAAGATCCTGGTCAATGGCTGTTATCTTCCGCACTTCATATCCCTGCAGACACACACAGACATACTACATTAGCTGAATGTCGTCTTCACGGGCACATGTTTTAGCTTTTCTGTTTAATCTGACATGCTACCAGTGACAAGCGACCCACTGTTAAACCTCTATCTATTTTTTGTTAGATTACGTACATGGCTTTGATCATATTAAAAAAACAAAAAAAAAAAACATTGTTTATGTCAAGCTGTCCATATTTTCCAAATCAGATAGCCATTATCCAGTGAAGTCCTTTTTCTCCCACGATGGAAAGCTAATCACATTTTTAAACATACGACTGCATTTCCACACTGGAAAACAAAATGAAAACCACATCACAGCAGGCAAATCAAGGGCTCTATTTTCATTATAGATTGTATTATAATTTCATTAGGGCTTTATTTCTCCTTTCATTGTTTGAAAACTCTCCCACTGTGCCAATGAGGCTCCCACATGACACAACCACAGTATGACAGTTGAAGGGAAAAAAAAAAAAAAAACATTCGAAGCAAAGGAAAGCTATTAGAAAACTCTTTGATCCACTGAGCTTTTTCAGCCTCCGTGCCTCAATCAGACACAGTGGTGATACTTAAAAACCCCTGTGCTGCAGTGAGGGATGGAGAGACCACTTCTTCTGATCACTCCCCCTCTTTAGCTCTCTCACTCTCTCACACCCAAGCAAGGAACCTCCCATTGATCCTGCAAATTGTGTCTGAGGCATCTTTATGCTCCATTTCTGCCAAAGCATCTCTTGTCATTGACCAATTACAGGAGAATCAATTACAAGCCTTTTAGTGAGACTGATTCACACCAGTCACAAGCTGAGAGGGAACACACACACACACACACATACACACACACACAAAAGATTTAGGGACAGACTAAGAGAGAAATGAGGGACGGAGAAAGTGAATGAGGTGAAGTGATGCTGAAGTAATGTGAGCAATACTTTCAAGCTGTCTACACAAGTGGAATATGTTCAATCAACCTTCACTGATACAATCCTCATCCTGCAAATACACACAGAAACACACACATGGCCGGCGCATCCAGTGACGCCGGTTCATCCTTTATTTCTCGCTGTACAGTGCATTGCTCCACAGCCCATTCTTCCCTTCACTCTTTCCCCTCATTGATTTGACAGCCAAATTGTGTTTGCCCAAGAAGGAGCTTAAACGTCAGTCCGAGCAGCATGGATTCACAGCTATAACAGCTGCCCTGTGATTTCAACTAAAAATATTTTCTTCTACTCCTTTGCTTTGTCAACTTTTTTTCTGTGGATGACGGGTTGATCAGCTGGAGAAAAAGGGAAAGACGGAGCCAAAGAAACAAACAGAACCTAAGAGAGACAGAAGAAGATAAGGGGGGTATATATAAATATGTATATATATATATATATATATATATATTGGTATATACACTGTATGGGAGTGAGTGTGTTTTACACACATATAGTACCTTTGAAAAATGACCTATGACAGGCATCCAAGTTTCATATCCCTGTACATATAAATGTCATGGGCCTTCAGAACTGTTGACACTCGCTCTGTCACGGTACACCCTCACCTTATCACCACCAAACACTGCCTAATGGAGTTGACATATGCACATTAGAATCCCACATGAGGGTATTGTAAGTGTGTGTGTGTGTGTGTGGTGGCACTGCTCGCTTGTATTCCTGCACCTCACTCTAAGCTCTGTATCTGTTGTAGGGTCAAAGGGGCTTAGCGACAGATTTTGCCTGCCATGACCTCTTCTTACATGATCAGATTATACACTGCCCCCCCCCCAGATTAGAAGCAGGGGCTGCGACACTCCAAAGCAGAATTGCTGAGGCTTAGCACTGCTTAGCCTCTGCAAGAAACCAATATCAACTCTGTGATCCAACAAAACGGCACTTCTTTCCCCCCCCCCATGCCTTGCCTATTGTTTCTTCTTCTAACTTTACACTTCCTCTCTCATGTTGACTCCTCTCATTTCACCCCTACATCCTTTAACCACCACCACCCCCACCACCAATCCCCCCCCCCTCCCCCCTGTTGTGACCTTCCTGGTGACAGTTGATGAATCAGAGAGTCAGGGAGACACCAGGCGTTGACTCGTCACGCCCCGTTAATATGCATGCAAATGTAGCACTTGACATTTCTACTATGGCGCGTGCAAGACGGGGACGAGGGATGTGCAGGGTGTTTGAGGAGGGTTGGGGGGGGGGGGGGGGTTGCGTGGGGAACAGAGCGATGGAGAGAGAGAAGAAAAAAAAGGGCAGACAGTTGTATGCACCTGTGTGTAATTCCCTCGCCATGAGGGGAAACATCAATAGCTGGACCATTAACCTCCTAGGAACTGAGTTCCTGGGTGAGGGGATTGAACATCCCGGTGAGCAGGAAAACAGTGAGATGAACGACTTTACAAACTGTCTTTCAACAAAGAAAAATGGAAGTTCATGTTGAGAACTCACTGCTTAAAACATCATGCCATACACAGAGTTCATACTTCACACACTTTCACCACTACGAGGCGGAGCACGGTGAGATCAATCCTGTAGGCCCAGTGACCTTTGCCAGAGGCCTCACATCCCTGAAGTGAAGTATAAATCTCCCACAGTAATTACAGTCTCAAACACCTGCAGTACTGTATGGAGGGGCCCTGAGGCGAAGACTGGAGGTGTGTAGGCTCCTTCGAGGTGGGAAAGGGAAAATAAAAAGGGGAGACACCCAGCCCTCATCTTCACTCGGGCCTCATTCTTGGAACCATATTTCTCAAGCACCTGCTTCAAACATCTCCTGAATATTCAAACGAAGTGTATGAACATCGGACAAGAGGAACTGGATTTGAACAATGAGCTCAAAGATTAGAGGAAGCAGAAAAGGATGGGTTAGAGAGGAATGTACAGATTACATATATTCATATAAAAGCTGGGTAACACTTTATATTAGGGAACACATATTCACCATTAACCAGGCGCTTACTAACATATATAAGTAGCATACTAGCCCTGTATTAGTAATTATTAAGCATGTATTAACACCTTATTCTACCTCTATTACGACAGGAATTAAGATTTTTCCCAAATAAGGTTTTAATACGCTGAATGCTGAATATTTACTAAAGTGTTACCAAAAGGTGCAGTGAAATCACAGAAGCTTTAATAGTGTGGGTTGTGTGATACTGACCAAGGGAACATCCTCTTCTATGTTGGTACTGTAGGGAAGATTGGTGAAAATGGGGTCCATGTCCTGGACATCAGTAATTGTGATGGCCAAGTTGGCAAGCCGGGACAGAGGTCTCAGTTTGTCTTGATCCTGAGAGAAACATAGAAAGGTCAGTGCAGTTCAGGTCAATGTGGACGGGTTATTGTGAATGCTCCGCAAACACGTACACAGCAGTAACAATAACAACAATAACAATACAACAATAATTTTGGATTGTGGGCAAATGAGACTGTGGTTCGTTGCAAACGTCTTGGTTATTAATAGGGAATAAAGCACAACAACAACATTATGGGGGACGAACCTGCACTAATGATAATTTAATATTTCTATTCTCTGACCGTGGCATTGACCGTGAGCTGATAGGCCGAGGTCCTTTCATAGTCCAGAGGTCGGGAGACAGTGACGGTGCCTCGGGCCCCATCGATGGAGAAGAAGGGAGAAGGCGGCTGGAAGGAGAAGAGAACACTGCCTCCTGTGCCCTGGTCTGGGTCTGTGGCGTTCACCGTAAACACCGATTTGCCAACAGAGGTGTTCTGAAAAGCACATTCAAGAAAACACACAGAGACAGTGTTGACATTGGGAAGGCAAGAGTAAGGAAGACATCATCCAAGTACATGATTGATTAATACTGTGTTACGAGCTTCTTTTTTCATTATTACAGTCAAAAGTGTTCCGGATGAAAACTAATGACTAATTAAGTTTACTACAAGTACAGAATGTACATAATGTGACTTTATGTAGTTAACATAGAAGCCTAACAAGAGCAATTTGTAATTGTATATGTCATAATATTTTTCTGAAAAATAGTTCTCTAGTATAGAGTGTACATATTCCTCCCTGAAAATTCACATGACTTTGGATAATCTATTTTTGATCATTACTAAGTGGTTGACTGCACTGTTATTTTGGTCAATATTGTTAAGATTCAGTCTCGCTAGTGTAAAAACACTGGGAGTGGCTGGGATGTTTTGCAAAAAAATGTAAGGGCCCTAGAATCTTTCGAGAAAAATATTGCCACACTTTGTTTAATGTCAATTGAAACATTGCCTTTTTTGGCTAGTTCAAAAGCAAGTACTGCATGACTTGGTCATGATCAGTGTTGACTGATAAAAGATTGGAAATGTCCAGTTAGATTATTGCACAGGCTCTCTATTCTGTCCCTCTCCGTCACTCACGCACTGACTTGTGCTCATTGTTTTTTCTTTCCCTATTTACGTGGTGGGGGGGTCACGGCTTTGAACGGAGTTGGGTCCTGAGCCAAAAATAAAGTGACACGGTATAAGAGAGCAGTTGACCCCCAACAGTCTGTGTGTGTGTGTGTGTGTGTGTAAACATGCTGGTTCTTGTGATTTGTCTTGTCTGGTTATGTCACAGTGAGACTCTAGACGACTGTCTGGCTTCGTGTGAATAGTTTGACAGTATAAACAAGTGGGATGAGACTGTGTGTGTGTAAGCAAACAAAATGCACACGTGTGTCTCGCATGGGTTATTTTAGCAACATGCGTCAAACAAACACAATGCAAAGAGCATCACACTGACACTAACTGCATTTGTTCGTATTACATGATAAGTGCCACACACACTGTACACTACACCCCCCCCCCCCCCCCCCCTCCATGTTTCTGACACCCACTCCCTTGAAACTCCATCTCTGCTAACTGTCGCTGATTGGTCTCTATACATGCATGAGTGGTGCTGGAAACTGGTCCGTCTAACCAGATTAAACCAGACTGCCACATGGGAGGTGAGGGACATTAGGAGAGAAATGTAAGTGGTTTAGCTGCAGGAGCAGACACAGAGAGCAACAGATATCACAGGGTTCTGTTTCTGGACCGTGCCGTTGGAGCATCCACTGTGTCATCCAATGCAGACATGGTCAGAGTCTGAGGCTCAGTTTCCATAAAGAAATGTTTTAAATAATGTCGAAAATCTAATTAGGTCAAGGTAAACCTTCAAACCTCCAAACCCCTTCACCCCTCAAGTGAAGTGATGTCTTTTTAATAATGATAAATCTAAAAATGAAACATTTGAGTGAAAATCTATAAGCTACATTTCACTGATGTATAATATCTATGATGCTTGTCGAGTTGTTTGATTATGAGAGAACTGGGGATCCACAGCCTGCAGTATGGCACAAATGACATGATTTTAAATACAGAAAATCTAACTCATATGTTTGTTGAGATGCATCTTTTTTTTCCTTTCTCCTACAGCATCTGCCTGCACAGTAGCCTGTGAGACAATGACTCATTGACATGACCCAAAATCAAACACCAGGGGGTTCAGTAATGTCACACACTCTTGTCCATATGCAATGTTCAAAGCAGATTTAGGCATCGACAGTTCAAAGCTTTTGCTGAGAGGCAAAGATGACCATGTGTTAGTGAGCCAGAGGTTCTTCAGAGGTTAGAGACTTGGATGTTTGAGTTGCTATTACTCTCTCGGGGCACTTCAGGAATCACAGCGCAACCATTACCCATTCACCGTATTCATTCGGATTTTCTTATTTCCTCCTTATCCCCCCTTGAAGGCCCTGAATGTCAGACTGTTCTGTTTGCAGAAAGTGTCTATTGTAATACAAAGAGAAAACAATAAAGCAAACTATTAAAACAGCTGCCAACGATCATTGGGTCCTCTTGATGAATTTCTCTGCATTACTGCAAACTTCCCCCATAGGGAGTCGCACAGCCTGTCTGATAATATGCTCACTGCTGCCCCTAATCAAGAGCCATCAGACAAAATAGTCTTCTGCTTGGCTGTTTTTTTTTTTTTTTACCTTTCTCAACAGTCTCACTATCAAGCCATTGATAATTGAATTGATTGAACACATGTGATGCCCATTACATCAATGTCAGTGTGTGTGGCCAGGCGTGAAATGCTAGGCAGCAAGTCTCTCTCTGTTTTAATAGCCTATAACTATAAGACTGTCCAATCACTTCTCCATAAACGAGCAACATAATAAACAACGCCCAGCTCGGACGGACCAGACCAGTGGCTGCTTAATTCCACAGGATGCTGGTTGAGATTCACCGTACGCGTCACTACGGATTCCTCCCGAAATTCAACAGCCAGTTTTGTGAGTCATATTCCTGCACGTTCGGCCTCATAGTGCTTTTTAGCTCTTGGATAAACGGAGGCTATTTCCATTGGCAAGTGGAATGTTAAGTGGTGAGATGGTTGGAGAGGAATGAAAGGAGTTTCCCGCTGTGTCTTATCTGAAGTACACTGCAGGAATTGCCCTCTTCTCCCTCTGAGAGGGAGAAGGATCTTCTTATTGAAGGAGATGAGGATTGTCATACTGCACTGTACAGAGAGAGAGAGAGAGAGAGAGAGAGAGAGAGAGAGAGAGAGAGAGAGAGAGAGAGAGAGAGAGAGAGAGAGAGAGAGAGAGAGAGAGGACACTGTGTTTCGGAAGACAATTCACACTACATGCATAAGAATTATTTGCAGTTCAATTAATAACTGCCATGTGTAATATCTAGTGTATTATATTTTTGCAATATCTGAATAGAAATACATTCATATGAAACTAAACTTGGTATTCAGACACTTAGCTATTTTTTTTATTTGCTTATTATTATTATTATTATTATCTATGTATATAATGTGTCCAGTTCCAGTAAATGATTACAAATCATCTGTGAGAAATCAGTAGACTGAACATAAATTCCAGGCACACCATGGTGTACACAATGTGCAAAGGTTTACAGAAACAGAGCAAGAAACACCTGAAAGCTCTGCAGTCCAAGGGCTCTGTTTTTGTTCGCACGTAAGTCAGCACTGCCCGGTGCCATAATGCCATGCTAAGCCGATTCTTGGTATTTTGGTAGCCAGGTGCTTCTGATGATGTGTACCAATAATACACTCTGAAGTGCTGGCATGTGATCACAGGGAATATCTCATCCTAGAGGTTGCAAACAAAACACTGCGAACACATCCACTTTAAATACAGGACTGTGCCCATCATGATGCAAAAATCCACTGCTTTTATCAGAGGAAACTTATTGTTGTCTGGGGCATTCATACATGAATACAAAGGCATAGTACCAATAGGGATTTATTTCATTATCTTCATAACAACAGAAATAAGAACAAGGTGTCATTTTCCCAACAGTTGCCCTGTCTACCCTCAGTGTGTGTGTGTGTGTGCATGTGTGTTAGGTTGATGGAACAGATACTGTAAAACCTGCCTTTGCATAGGTGTCTGGTCTGCAAACAAATTAGTTTTGTCTGCATGATCAGAATATGATCAAATATGAATGAAAATCAGCATTTTAAGTGGTTTTAAGATTCCCCTAAGGTTTATATGGATGTGATTCCAAAAAAAATGATGGAGTAAGTGTGAAGCTGACCTGGTGAGTCAAAAAATGAAAGAAGAAAAGAAAATAAATCCTCAGTAGATCTCTAATAAAGCTATGTGCCAAGGTGCCATAAATTAATTGTTAAATTTCCCAGGAGCACAGTGGGCCACTGTAAAAAGAACGAAGTCTAGAAGAACCATGATCCTTCAAAGAGCTGGCCCTTCAGCCATACTCAGTGAAATGGTCAAGAAGGGCATCAGTCAGGCAAGTGACCAATAACCCAGCAGCCACTGCGGCAGACAATCTGAGTTTCTCTGCAGAGATGGCAGAGGTCGTCAGAGGGACATGTATCTCTGCAGCAATGAAAACAGCTGGAGACAAATTAAGACAATAATGATTTCCGTCCTACATGACACAGCTGGATGGATTAGCTGTAAGAGGTGCCAAAGCAGACCAGCAAACTACAGCCTCAGCTAGTCCAACACACTTATATATAAAGACATAAATAAAGGATGTTAACACATACAGGTAATATGAAGTTGCCAATTTTAAACCTGTCATTATGTGTGTAGTTATTAGTTATAGTTATTAGTTTCGGAGTCACAATAATGTAAAACTGCTGAGAAAATGTGAACGTGAAGTGCTGTCGCTCATAGACATAATGTTTATATAACAACAATGTACTTGCCCACAGAATGATTCTGAGAGATTCCTTGAGTTAAAGTAAACTTTTAAAACAAAACGACAACACTAAAACAAATCCTGCACTGCTCATTTATGAGAGCGCAATAAAGAGACAGAGCTGAAACCTGGCGAAACACACATTTCCCAGGTACAGCTGACATCTGAACATAGAATGAAAGACGACACTGAAAAAGCCGCGCAGGCACAAACGAATGGTGTGAATAAAAAGGACAAATGACATAAAAACAAGTTGCAATGAAAATGAGAAAAACAGAGACTGAGAGAAAGACAGAGCAAGAGCTCAGTTATGAACAGATGAATGTGAAATCCCGTTACTAACAGCCATGACACATCTCTAATAAAGAAGGGACTCCCAAGCTTTTAACTGTGCCTCCTGTGCATTGTGAAGTTTACTGTCTCTGCTGCATGGGTTGAAGGCAACATTTGAGTTCTTTTCCCCTGTGGGCCAGATTTCAGGTTCAAAGTGTAATAAATTCCAGTGGTAAAACATCAGCTGTGTCCTCTGAAGAATCTCTTAAGAGATTCCACAATATCGCCAGTGAATAGGCCTTTGATGATGCTGCTTTTGCTCGTTTATACTAAATCCAACAAGCTGGCATACAGCCACATTTGTGCACGATGAAGCCTTTTGAGGCCTAATTCATTCAGACTACACTGTGAAGCCACATTATAATTTCCCGATGCACAAGCTAAAAGCCCCAAATGAGTGTATGATTATGATTTGTAAAAAAAAAAAAAAAAATGCAAATCACTGAAATACCACATTATAAGTATGGTGCGAGTAAAAGCATTGTGCAATAAAACCGCAAGAAAAAGAAACTAGTTGTATTCCATGTGATTTTTTTTTGAAGTGTTCTGATTAAGGAGTTACAAGCATATTACAAACCTCTTGTACCGGCAGTGTGTCGCGTTAAAACCAGACGACAAAAGTAATGCCTGCACTTTCCCGACTCTCCAAGGAAATGTAGATTAGCCTCCATCAACTACGGCATTTATGCGCTAATGCTTGTATTACTTGAACGGCGCGGAGAACAAACATTACTCCATTACAGCTGGTTCGTTGTCTTCTATTCATCGGAGTCCTGATAATGGGTAGATGCACGTTTCTGATCATCTATGACAAAGTGAATTACGACATTAAGCAGCTGCACTGTTCTGATTGCCCATCTACAGTACATCCATCCGTCTATGATATATGAAACAACACAGGTGATTTGGTGCTTAACCCGAGATTTTAAGATGTTGCTCTGCTAAATCCTGTGAGGTTGGTTGGGCATATGAAAGTGCACGCATAAAAGAGGACGCTTCTTAGGGCAAACTGTATCAAATTTCATCTACAAATGTGGACAAAGAGCCTGAAGGAAGGAAGTGAGTCTGGAAATGTCCCCCTCACCTCACCCCATCCCTACACCACGTCTAAGTATCCTCACTAATTTTGATGAAAGGGAAACTCGCATATTGTTTCAGTCTGATCAGAACTCCGAACATATCCACAGATAATTGAAAACTCCCCAAAAAAAAAAAAAAAAAAAAGATAATTAATTTGCCACTGCCAAGCAATATTTGGAGGTGGTCTGGGATAAATGAGGCCTCAGGTCTGATGAGGTCTACTCAGATGTGGCCAGTGCCAAAACATAAACAGCAATGGGCTCATCAGTTATTTTCCAGTAGTTCAAATCTTATATCATGTTACACGGTTCACTCAGCATCTCTTCTCTGTCACTCACACGACACACCAACAACAGACACATCTGTACAGCCAGACTGTTTAAACAATGATGTCTATGTGTACCAGCATACAGTGCTGAGAAGTGCGTTCCAGGATGCATTTTAATCCCAGGTGTGTAGAGATACACTGAAAGATGTCCACCTGTGGTCAAATCTCGCATGGGCAGTTGTTGATGCCAAGTATGTACAAGGTCTGTGTCCCACCTGGTAAAGGTCATACCAAACCCAAAGTCTTTTGAATAAATGCTCCGCTCTTACTTTGTCAGAAATGTTAAAGAAGTGGTGATTTGCAGGCGCAGCGTAGGGGCTTTGAAACCCTGCCGCTCAAAGCTCCAGAGGTCCAGCTGTTCACCACAATACAGCCATGATTACACCTACACTGCTTGCAAGGTTCTCAGTCCCTCCCAGGCTGTCTGGTCTCCGCTTCCAGCCCAGCAGGTATGTGATTGTACCAGCTTCACTCACCCTTTCACTTCCTGCCTCTCACAGCCTACATACAGCAGAGCACCTTATCATAACTGCCACTGGGCATTGTTCTGACCTTAACAAAGGGAACGCTATACAAATGAAGAAAAAGTGAAAGGAATACTTGAGGGAAACGGAATAGAGGAAAATGTTTCTAATTAGTGGGTAACTATATAGCATGTTTGGCACATACGGCATTCTAAACTTTGCCATGATTCTTAACATCCATTTCAATTCAATTTTAATTGTAAACTTGCCAATTTACAGCATACATCTCAAGGCACTTGATAGGGTTAAGACCTTACAATTAGTATTATTATAGTGAAAATAGGAAGCCCCATGTTGCTCCTGACGGCCGTGTCGGCAGCGTGTGGATGGGTATGAAAGACGTGTGCTGCATGAAAGTGTGAGTGAATAGGTGTGAATGGCAAAACTGTAGCGTAAAGCAACTTTGAGTGGTCATGAAGGCTAGAAAAGTGCTATCAAAACACAGCTCATTCACCATTTACTGCTTAGATTTGAGTCAAATTCCACCCAGCTGCACCAGCTGTGCGGCTAACCATTCCAATGGTGACTTTTTAAAAAGGAAAGAAAAAAAAAAAACATCCATCACAAATATGAGAACGATTTGAATCACTAACCCGTGGTGATCTGAATTGATTAATACGTTGTACTTTCAGGTGAAACTGCATGATTTCTTCAGTGTGTTGTATGAATATTTGAAAAGATGAGTTTCACTTTGTTTTTAATTGCCATTTTTTACTGGGACTTTGTTTGGTCACATTTAAGCAGATATGAATTTGCAAATATGGACGGTGATGCACAAAAACTTTGAGTTTTTTATTTTGTAATTCAACCTTTTTTTAGATTCATTGTTAGGTTTGTTTGTCCGAATGCACTTACGTTAATTTTATGCTGTAACAGAACATTCATTACTTTTTGTAAATGAATGGCTACACAACCATATACACCTGTACGCAGCATATCTATGCGTAGATGAGTGATGATTTCAGCGTGCAGCTTTGGGAGAGATGCTGAAGCAGGTGAATCATGGGAACAGTTAAATTAATCATAGAGGTGACACACAAAGCCATTTTTCACATTTGAAATTAGCTTATCAATAATTCACTAGTATTGAAACAAGACTAAGTGTCCTTCATCTGCAAGGCTCCAACAGTAAAGGGGGGGAAATTATTAGAAAAGGTGATTTATACTGTTCGGAAAAAAAGTCAAAATGTAGTTTGGCCTAAATGAACATGAGTATAGTGTGCGTGGGATTTCTTTAGCTTTGTGGGAAGTTTGCAATATGTGAGGACAAAGGCTTCAGGACAGCCTGGATATTACGAGATGTTAGAACTACTACTGATAAAATGATGTGCCTGTCATTTCAATTCTACTTATGGCAACAGAAACATGGGTGGCAGAGAGCCACATTCATCTTCTCTGAACTAGTGATATTGCTGTCGACACGCCGGGGCTGAGAAAGAGGCATGAAACCCACCTCATAAAGGCCCTCAATCTTTACATCCCCTGTGGTAAAGCCTAGGTAGCTGATGCCATCATTGCAAACCTGATTGTCGAGTGGAATCTTGAGCTCAGTTTGAGCGAAGAGACAGGCTGCCTGTGAGTGACAACACACAATCTGTTGATAGGTCTCCTTATCAGCAGTTTAACTCCAATTGCAGGAATGATGCATTCTTGAAAGAGAGATTGCAGTTCAGGAGATTTGCTGTGAAACGCAGAGGTGGCCGGTGGGTAAGCAAATAAATAAATGTGCTTACTAAGTCAACGTCCAGTGATTGGCAAATTCTTCCTGTGCATCCAAAGGTGAGTTGTCCAGAAAAATGACATTTGTCACTGTCAACTACATTGACATGGTCACACTGTAATTAGCAAAACTAGAACAATCCTGTGTTTGATAGGACTCTTCTGGGATTTAATAGTTGAAAAAGATTTTTTTTTTTTACTGCAATCTAGGATTTCTGTTCCAGACAGCCTGGCCCAACATCAATAAATAATTTTAAAAAAGCCACAAAGTTCTCCAAACAATATTTTTCTTTCTACTTTTCTATTCCTCCCACTAACTCCTGAGGATTCCTGTGCTGATGGCAACAAAACAGGGGAAATGTGACATGATCCGACTGTAAATAAATTGAAACGGTCATGTCCCCTCTTTAAAGAGACAACAAATGATATTAAATAAGTGGGTTGGGACCATCTGTATTTCCAAATTGATGTCAGCGTGTTTTATCTTGATATTGAATTGGTCCTGCCAGAAAATCATTTTTTCTTCTTCTAATAACCGGATTGACAACATGGTTGAATACTCCTCTTGAATACTCTTTCATCGGTAGTTAGCCTTTTCCTGGCAATTCATTTGACCTCCCGTCCCCAATGAATTTCCGTTAAACTGGTCACAATGGACACAATACAATACGAGGAAGGTCTTTTGTGTGCCAAACAGAAATTGGTGGCAAAAATGTCTCGCATTAAACGCTCGCTTCATTCCATCTTGTTCGTGCAGTGTTCTCCTCTCCGTCCACCATGTGGTCCAGGCTGAGCGATGGGTGATTTTCTGGTGAAGCGCTCGGCCGAAACAAAATGATCACATACCAACAGACAGCAAGTGAAGGCACTTTTGAAAGGCAAGGACAGCCTTTAAATGTGTGTTTCTGTGCATGACTGCGTGTATCCATTATCTGATGTATTCCCGTACTTTCAGTTTTTGAGTTGCCATTTAAGGCTTGGGCTTGGTCCACACTGGATGTGGGTGCAGTGTGTGATGGCAGCAGTGCGGTTCTGTGCGTCTGCCACAGCTCTGTTGTGCACACAGGGTGCATGCCCACAGTTTTTTTTTTTTTTTTTCTCTTTCAAAAATTCATAAAATCCACTTTTATGTTCACCAAAAACTCCTCTGTACTAAATTAAATGCCAGCACTCTTCACTATGAAGACGCATATCGGTTGGTCCTGCAAATATATCACAATAAAAGTCTCTCAGGATCCAGGGAACTGAAATAGTCGACCGCTTTCACTTTGAAAAAGGAAGAGGACGTGTTGCGCTTGTGACATATGACACATATAGATGTTGAAACTGTGCTTATTTACTGTGAAACGTGCATGACTCATGGTAAAAAAAAAACAACAAAAGCGAGACGTTATGCAAAGCAGACACAACTGGTTGTTAGAGTTTGGGTTCATCCTTTTGTAAGTGCATTTAGTTTAGGGTAACATTTGCGGCTGTAGTAGAAGGGTTAATATATGGGATAAGGAGGTATGGATGGAAGATAGCTAGTCTTCATAAGCACAAGAACAAAGGCTTTCTATGTGTAGGACTTTTTTTTTATCTGTGGAGAAACAGAACAAATTATGTCTTTATCTCTTGACCAGTCTTCGACGCCAACTGCCTAAGCCTCAGCCTTCCTGTCAGAGCTCATGGCTGAGTGCCTCCACACAGCCTGGGCAGTTTGTTTCAGTGTAGTCAGGTCTAAGCAGGACACAGGGATCCACTGAGGCAGATGGGTCGATTCCCAGGGGAAGGTTTCAAAGACAGGCCAACACCTTACATGTAATGAGATTAGGGAAATTATGAGTGCAAACCTCTGTTTTAAACCTCTGCTCTTGCTGTGTTAAACCAGGGATTATGTGCCATTAAGCAACGTAACAAATAATTTGAGACGCAGCTGACCACCCGGGATTTGCAAATGGTGAATATCAGCCTTTCCTCAAATATTATTTCTCATGCTCTTGTGCACAACTCTTTTTTTTTTTAAGAAGTCATTTTTTTAAAATAAATAAAATTAAATGCAAATTGGAGGGGAGCTGATGATCATATAAAGTGCTGTTGCCTAGGGGAGCAACACTGGTTTTATTTATTTATTTTGTATTTTTTTTTAACGGTTCCCCATAAAACTCTGACTTTAATCAGCCCACATTTATTTTAAAGACATAGGGGACTGAGGGACCAGTTGAAGTGATGCATGTTTTTTGAGTTTTGTGGGTGTGAGAGGGAAGCTTGTGTTTGTTTGTGTGTACATTTGAGGCAAACGTGACCAAAGACAGGGGCAGATAGATCAACCTACAGTGTCCACTGATCTGTACAGTTTCATCTGCAGCATGTAAACTGGCGCTGTATGGCGTTCAATTAGCTGAGCAAGCAGTCACACCGTGGGTAATCAGCTGCAAAGGTGCGCATCAGGAACAACACCGCACACCGGCATAATCCAATACTTAACTTTGTGTGGCAGTGGAGATGCTTCTTTATAGCAGCTATATTACGTTTGCAGTCACTCACTGACTGGTCTGATTTGAATTCACAGGGAGTGAGGGAAACATTTGTTGGTCAATTGCCCAGAAATAACATGGAGGGGAATAGATGGAGCTTAGCAGCAAGATGAGATTAGGGAAGAACAAAAAACAAAAAACATATTACAGAATGCAGAGTCTGAACACCGCACATGAAAAGAAAAGCACTATGAAAATGGACGACTTCCAAAAGACCCGTCTCTGTTTGGTTCCGAGACACAAGTTAAGAGTTGATTATGTTTTAATTAACCTGCGAGAGATTGACATTTCAACTTGAAACACGCCGCAGGGACAAAAGGAACAAATGTATGCGACAGTCTGCTCAAAATGTGACTTCTGACAGTACTTTGAGGTTTGACAAAGATTTCATCAGATGAACAGCTTCTGACATCAAGGCTTTTCAGTGCCATTTCTTTTGACACGTTCAGTCACTGTTGTTGTCGTCTTTTATAACACCTTAAAAGCCACAGAGCCAGAAAAGTCTGCTTGCAACACAAAAAAGAAACACACAATTTTTTCCCCTGTCTTGTCTCTGTATCGTCCAGCTAAAAATGTAGGGCTGGGCGCTAACAATTCAATAACTATAAATATCACAATATAACATCATTTTTCAAATAATCAATATAACAAAAACAAGCATAATAATTGCTATGAATGACCTGAAGTGTTTTGTATTTTTTTTATATCCTACAGATTTCTAAAACCAGAATGAACTGTGCTGCTTCTACTTTTACTCTGGAGCAAAACACAAGCTTTAATTATCTAAAATTTTATTGTGAAAGTTGTTGAAATTTGACTAATTTAACACTAGTTTGTGTCATGATTGTGTTTTGTGCCCTAATACAACGCCATCCAGATCTTTTCATCCAGATCACAGTGCTCTACTTCTGTAGGTGCTCTGATTTGACTTTGAATTGCAACAGCCTATTGTACAGTACATCTACCTCACCCACAGCTATTTTGTTTACACTTTTCTACTTGCTGTCTTTGGCTCAGAAAGATGACAGATAGACCCTTATGTAGCTCGGGTTCATGCAGTGTCAAATCAATCTGAATCTCTGAAAACGTTGTCAAGAAGACATAGGAAACGATCATGAGGTCTATAGAACAAGGTCAGTGTTCTGCCCCGGTGTGCCCAGTGATAGACTGCTCATCTCTTCAGAGTGAACCCTGCCTCCCATTCAGTGTGTGCTGTGACAGGTTCACATCACCTTGAGAAAATTGATTAATATGTTTTGTGTCTTTCCCCTATACTTCACCGTGGTGTGATTTCTTGCAGAATTTCCTCTTTTTTTTTTTAAAGTGAAGGCACCTAACTTGAAATGATTCATCTTAATTAAAATACATTTGCCTTATAAGGCTTCCGGGAAACCACGCAGTGATGCTATATCACAAAGAAAAGGTCAGACACATAATAATGAATGAGGTGACCGTTTAAACTACTAGCTAGTAACTACACTGAAAGCAAGATAAAATATGCAGGATTCAGCTCAGCAGGTGATTGATTGGCTGGGCATAATGTTTGTTCACTTCACAATAAATAGTCAGTCTTTGGTTGTTGTGCCAGAGAAAAGAGAAAAGACAAATGGCCAAAGAGCCACATTTTGATTTTTTTTTTTAAACATTTTGGTTTTGATGCAAAGTCTAAACAAATATAACATTATTTCACTTTATTGTGTCTACTCTGGCACCCTTTGTAACAGCACAAAGTATTTGAGGCTGACGACCAAGAGAGGCTGCACTTCACAGCTCAAACAGGGCATTACATCAAAGCAACATCACATGGGATTAAATTCTCTCCGGTTTTGAATAAATGCCCTCCTATCTTTATTTCACTGCCTCCGCTCTCCTTGTATCCGTGTGTGCACCCTTGTTTTTTCTGTCCTGACTCCAGTCACAACTCTCTACCCCTGGCTTTCTTTAGTCTAGTCCTATTGGTGCACTGCCCTGTTTATCACCTCTATATGTAGCCTTGGGCCTGGGATATGACACACGCACACAGACACACAAGTAGAAATACAGTTGCTTCCCATCCAATGCATATTTCACAGGCTTTAGGCAACTGCAGCCGTGTCTGAGTACACATGCATATGCGTCTTCCTCCTGCACTTTGACCCCAGGTACCTTTATTTCCATGAATTATTCCAGTGCCTGGAAAATACCAAAGGATACTCCCCAAAGTACAGTATGTGACAGTGTGAGCTTTAATTCATCCTCACATATCTCTGATTTTCAGCAATGACCAAAGCAAAGTATAACAGTATGTATGACGCTGTTTTGAAAGGTGCTAAGCAAAAATGATATTACTGTTACTGTATTACATAGAACACAGAGAAATGTTATTGGGGAGCGGGCAAAATAATGCAAGGCAGACAAAATGCCAAGACAGAATATGTCTCTACAAATGGATTATAATAAGGTTGAGAGGTAGGGGTGGGCGATATTGGCAAAAAAAAATGTTGACGATAACAATCTTTAGCCGATATCCTTTAAAAATGTGATTTTAATTGTCCGAGTTATAACTCCCTGGCTGTTGCTTACAGATTAAATTAATGGACACAATATTAAAGAAAACAACTCTTATTTATGTGTCTATTCCTATCAATGATCACCATAGAACACAATATCTACACCCACACACACAAACACAAGCACAGTCTCTCGAAGGCAGACTGTAATTTGAAACAAAACTGACTGGTCCAAAACAAACTGAACAGAATGTGAAATCCACATGCAATCAGACTGAATCAAACATCCATTTACGATCACTCTGCGAATGCGTTGCCGCAGAAAAGAGCCGAGACCGATATTTGCGCAAACAGGGAAACAATTGATATGATATTGCATGACAGTAATAGATTCAAAAGCACCGGCTGCACAAATGACACCAACGAAGAATGGTGATGTGTGTAATTATCCCCTGCATGAAGTGATTATCATGTGGCAATTGGTACTTCTTACAGCAAATACTCCAAGTTACATTTTCATTCCCCTCTCATCTCTCTTTATCTCGATTAGGGGAATGTGACACTGTCAAATTAGCTTACGTCTCGTTGATGAGACATGACACGGGTGTTCAACATGAGTAGTGTCGGGGATTGTCTTTGTTTTTGCTTTTCTCATTTGCTCCTGCAATAGAATTGTATTGATTTGGAGTGGGGGACTCCAGAAATTCTGCCTAAGGATTGGATTAGCAGTAGTTCTTAGCTGCCTCTCACCTCTCTTAGCCGTACAATAGCCGCTCTCCTGCCAAAATCTCTCTTACAGGCAACGCCTCAATTCCCCTCCCCTGTCTTCTTTTCTCATTTTCCTTTCTTCTCTTCCCTTTTAACCTACCTTTTCCATAAGCCGCGTCCTAAGGGGCATAGACGAAGGAGTGAAAGAAAGGAGGAGAGGAGAGGAGTGGTCGAGTGCACAACTCAATTATACATCAAAGCACTTGTGTTGGGGACACTACTGAAGAAGAGAGCCAAGAAGGAAGTGGAACTTAAGATTGTTGGGGTTGGAAAGAGATTTCAATGAGAAGGTTCCTTGTTGAGGGGCGCAGCTTTATCAGGGAGAACTGACCTTTCAAACTGAAAAAATGAAACGTGTCCAATAAAATGAATTAATCCAGCCTCATTGCACCAAAACCTCATCCAGGGTTCCATGGGCTTTTCCTGGCTTTACACTTAAGACAAGTACATTCATGCTTGGGTTTCTTATATTGCCAATTCATTGTTTTACAAAACGTTTTAACCGCACAAAGAGACTTCGGCTTTGCTTTGATTACAACTTCAATCCTTGCAATTACAAACATATCCCTGAGCACAAACCACCTGCACACCCTGTAGTGTTTTCAAAGATTCATTTATAAAACCCTTAAGATGAGACAAACATGTCAAGTTCAAAGAACAGTAACTCTTTATTGCAGCCTCTTAAACGATCATAGTCTTTTGCGACCGTGACAGGGGTTCCATTTTCAAAATTAAAAAAGAACTGAATCTCTGGGGAGCAGTTATGCAGAACTATCATTTCACCTGTACAGTCTTTACATGTTTTGAGTACTGTACATGTGAAGGTTTGGGAAATGTCAAATGTCATGCATTTCTCCTACAGTCCAGTCCGACTACATGGACAATGTGAAAATGAAGCAGAGCTTTGACAGTGATGGGCTGTAAGTTGGAGCAAACATATGTTTGTCACCATAATAAGTAGCAGTCATTTGTTAGGGTTGTCACACAGTACACGTCTGCTGTAACGTTGCTCTGCTGACACCTAAGCTCTCAGGTGTAAATTGAAGAGTAAGGGTGGCAAAAACATGATGAGTCGAATTCAGTGATCGTTTTTTGGTCATATTTGACACTGTAATACTGTTAGGCTAAAAACAAAAAAACTTTAGCCAAATAGTATTTTATTGGTATAGTAGACAGAGAAAAACATCAACAAGACGACAGTATCACTCTCTCTACCATCTCGATTATGGAAGTGACAGCCAGAATAGATTTGAGCAAAAATGTGTAAAGGCTATAAAGCTCTATTAGGGGAAATTGAGTCAAGGTCTGAGGAACAGTGAAGGAAAAAAAAACAACAAAAAACTGACAAACGAGGATGGAGTCACAAAAGACAGAGGAAACGTATTATCAAGGAGAGCAAATGCAAATGCAGCCCTGGTGTGGTGTAAAGCACGACTTTACCAACTCCCTATAGCCAAAGCATCATACAAGGTGCAAAATGCCCGGAGAGTTTGTGGTCCGTCTTTCTTTCTCTCTCCCACGGACACAAACAAACAAACACGAGGAGCTGCAGAATATGGAAGGACTGACAAGATGCACAACTGTCTTCCATGTTCGCAAAACCTTGTCAGAATTCACAACTCTGCCAAGGGAAGGAAGGAGAACGCCAAAGGCAGGGTGGGGGTGCTGATGGAGAGGTGGGACCCACACACTTGAAAGAAAGGGTGAAAGGGAATGACAGGTTGGTTTATTCAAAGAGTGAGGAGTGGGTGAATCAAACTTTAATGGCTTTGGGGAGTGCAAGCCGTTCTCTCTCCACCTTTCACTCAGTCTTTCTCAGTCTCACTCTTTCAATGTGTGCTCCCACCTCACTGTCCTTACTCTTGGTTTCTCTCACAGCCTCTCGCTCTCACTGTCTTTCAGATATACACTTCTGGATGGTCACACACACACACGCACACGCGCACACACACACACACACACACACACACACACACACACACACACCCTCCTTTCTTTTTTGACAGACAAATTCTACACCCATCCCTGCATTGCACGCAAATCAAGGTGCTCTTCATGCTCAGTGGGATAAAGTAAATGACGGAAAACATAAAGAGAGGAAGAGGATGCGATTTACCTTCATGAGTGGCAGCGTACATAATGCCCAGACAGTTTTTTGATGTGTTAACCCCTGGACTGGAAAAGATGTGCAGAAAAATTGCTCCGCAGGCCCGCCATCCTTTGACAACTAACTTAAGCAGCCATTTGCCCTGCAAGACTTTCTGAAGTTGACAAATGAATCACCATTCATGAAAGTGAATGACAATGCTCACTTGGTGAAATACAGAAAGTAAAATGTAAGGACCGCTTTCCGGGTGAAATATATGAACAAACATCTGGTAAGACATCCTGAGCCTGTGCATAAACTGCCCATATGTACTCAATTTGTGCTGTGTAAAAATGGAAGAGTGGGTGTAGAATTTAGATCAAGTTCAGTACTGTCAGGCACAATCATATGGGCAGATGGAAAAGAAAATCAGGGGGGAAAAAACGTGTTCAGCAGACCAACAACTCTTTACTCTTCTGACACATCCTGATGCATCTGCTTTAATGTATTTCGTGATTTCATTATTTGGCACAAAGGCTATGATGCAGAGGATCAGCTTCTTTGCATGCCATCAAAAGTGAAGGCATTTCTTTCAGCAAAGATCTTTTAAAAACACAACTTCTGCTTCAAGTTGGGTCCCAGCCAGTAAATCTATGTAGGAGTTATAAATGGAGCCTGAGGTGAGTAAAATATTGACTGCTTCCCATTTAACCCTCTTACTTTATCCATCCTTTCTCTTGCTCTTCCTAAATCCCTCCATCCCTCCCTATGAGGCTCAGGGTCTTAGTGTCAGGCAGAATTCTCTTTGAGGCCTGTGCCTGTCAACCAGCCTGCACTCAGCTCAGTAACCACTTGATTCAATTACACTACAGACCGGGAGGAATGATATGGGAATCATTATGGGATAAATCCAACTTCTAGGAGACAGTGTGTGCATTTCTGTATTTTGGGTGTCAGAAGGAAGCTGTGTGTTTGTTGGCTTGTGTGCGTTGAGAGTGACTGGAGAAATTAACATACTTTATGACGGTAATACTGTAATGTATTACATCCACATACATGGTGCTTTAGTGCTAAGATATTAGTGTGTAACCTAGAAATGCTGTGTTGTGCTTAGATTTCAGCTGTTAAGTGAACAAAAACAGAGAACAAAAGATTCATCCATGTTCTACCTGACAGTAACAGAGGCAACGTCAAATAGTAGATGACTTTGTTTTGATGCCAGAACCCACACAAACACTAAACAGCTCTGTCACAGGCATAATAGGAACTCTCAAACCTCCTCTGCTAAATATTATAGATAATATTAGTGCATCTGTGCATGATTATGTGTGTGTGTGTGGTACTGTCAAACTCATCATGTCAAAAGCCAAAGCTGCTAACATGATACTGGTTTGAGATGGTCTGTTAATAATCACAAGCTTAAGGTTAGTGGAACAGACTTTTGTTTTTGGATTTAATGAACATCAGTTACTTGACAGTTGCGATAATAATTATTAACTGTCTCAGGTTCTCTCAAGAACTAAAATTCAGAAAAAGAAATTTGTATCAGACCAAACTGAGAGGCCTTTCTTTCTTTTTTTTTAACACCCTGGGCAGATCTGTACTTTATCAACTAGTCCAGCAGAGCCTTCTGTAGGTGAGAGGTAGACGCTGAGATATGGCTGATAGAAAATAGGAGCCGAGGAGGAATTTGCTCATTTGCCTGCCATACCTGATCGAGTGTAAACAGATGCTGTATCAGTTGGAGTCTCTTGCTTCTGAGCCAGTATATTTATCTGTGGGTTACACTACAGCGTTGGTCTGAATTCTGCTTTACAATCCCGTGTGGATCATTAGTGTCTTATCAAAAGTGCAGTGCACTCTGGATCTATAGGTGGGGATGCATGTAGTGATGGAAAGATATAATATAATATAATATATAATTCTTCCATGCAAAGACATGGCACGACTCAACACCAACATGTCACGTGTAATGTATAAAACTTCAAGGTGCAGCAAGTCGAAGACAAAGATCTCTGTGATTTAGAGCAGCTTCAGAGACAACAGGAGGTGGCACATACTGGGCACAGATAGAGAAGTCGATAATGTTGGCATTTGATATTATCACAGTGGCGCTGATGGAGAGACCATCACCCAGTGGGGGAGTGTGTGGGTCAGGGAGACGAGTGAAAGTGCTGATGCTTGATGGAGGGGTGTTCTTAAAGTCACGGTTGGTGCCCCAGCTGATCTGGGAGCAGATGTATACTCCACGGATTCACACACATCTAGCAAACTATTTTAAGGTATATCAACAGAGGAGCTGACAGCAAATGAACTACCTGTCATGCTTAGGGAATTAAAAAAAATCAAGTCAAGTGTGTTGTGAGCTCACTCCATCATCTCATCCAATGATGAATTTGGGTTGTGGCCCATCTGCTCTTCTATCAAAACATTATTCTTGGTGATTGCCATTGCTCTTTGTATCCAGTCTCTGCTGCTGGCTGCTTGAGTGTGTGGATGCTGTAAATCTGGGCAGCTCATTAGCACTGACAGAGGGAATGCTAGCAGCCCACCTGCTCCCCTTCACCCTCTTTATGGCTCTACAAATTAAAACGACATTTACACACACACACACACACACACACACACACACACACACACACACTCCACCCCCACGCTCCCCACTGCACTGCTCACCTTGCCACTCACATTGCTTCATCTGCTCACTGTTGAGGTGCCTCAGAGCCACCACAATATAACTCTGCCCCTCTTCTCTCTCAACAACCCTTAAGCTCTTTGTTTTTTTATTGTTTTGGCTTCTGTCAATCTGTTCCGTGTTCAGTGACACTCTGCTAGTGTTAAATCTCATCATTCGATTTCTTTGTCTTTCTGACATCGTTCCTCTTTTGCTTTTGCCATCCTGATGGCTTCACATCCATCACCCTTTCCCATTGTTTTTCCTGGGCACCAAAGTTCAACAGCCCTAGTGCTGATGACACTCTAACCCCCAGTTACTGGGCCATGTCCAGTGAGTGACAGCATGATGGAGTGATGTCACAGTGTGTTTGCTTCGCCTGCTAGAGGTCAGTTAGTGTCACTGAGGTAATGAGGCCATAAAAATGCAAGGTAACGCAAGATAAGGTGGAGAAAAGGGGTACAACGAGGAAGAATATGAATGAACTAAGTTTTCAAAGGTCAAAGAGCTTTAAGTAGAAAGGCGTGTTAGAGTTTTCTCGTACAGAATGGACAGTGTGCTACATTGTTATTACATCACACAGCCATACAAATATGAATGAACTTGCAGCGTCCCATTCATCACACAAGGAGCACAAACCGATAAGTTAATTGAGACTTGTGATAAAAGACCTCCCACCTGCATTAGTCTCACACTGTGTAAACATACACAAAGTTTGCATTATTTATTATGACTAAGTTATGTCTCATTGGTACAAGCTTCGGCTATCTCCAATGTAATGAAATGCAGTTGAATTAGACTCAGTCCTGTGTCTGGTGTTGGAAAAAGTCTGATCTATTACCACATCCCACTGCCTCAAATAAAAAAAAGCATATATTTTATAAGCACTAAGAGGGCAGGGCTGACATAAACAGTAATTCACTGAGTGATGCAAGGGAACTAACAATATGTGAGTGACTGAGGGTCAAACACAGCTCAGTTTAATGGCTTTCTGGAGGCTAAACTGAGGCCTATTGTTTGCAGAGGTGGGGAAATCTGTATGTGGACTGTACGCGACTCCCACACAACTGAGCAGTGGTTGCAACTGGCCTGAGAGAACCTTCCCTGGTGGGTGGTCTAAACGGCCTCATCCATTCCAAAACAGTCCTCCTTTCTCCCATTTATTTGCCCGACTTTATGGATTGAGGAGAGAAAAAGCCAGTGGCTTTGAAGATTTGGTGACAACTCAAAAAAAAGGGGTATGTGTTCAATATAAACACAACAAAATATGTGGGGGTGTGTGTGTGTGTTTGTGTGCGGGGATTTCAGCCGCTGTTTGAAGTCCTCCATTCCATCCTAGCAATTACTTCATATCAAGGATTAGATGACGGAGAGGGCAAAGAGGAGAGAGAAAGATGGAAATAAGACAGAGCTGAGGGGGGAGGTAAAAGACTGAAGCAAGAAAAACAGAGAAAAGAAAAGAGAATGAAGACTCCTCAGCAATGAGTGTTTTTCATCTCTTTAAGGGAGTCTAGCTAAACATGAGCTGGGAGACAACTCCTCAAATCTTGGTAAGATTGCAGGTGCAGAAAACACAGCCATTTCCCCGAGCAGCAAAAACCAAAAAGCAATATGAAAAGTTGATGCTCACCACATGTCGTCAACATGCAGTTATCACTGTTACAACAGTCGCGAGATTGAGATGCATTTCATACATGTTTTCATACCTTTGGAAACCTCGTTGCCCCAAGCCCACTGCAGGCAACATTTGGAGCAAAATTATTTTCGGACATCAACTGTCTTACGTTCCCAATTCATTTTCAATGTATTAACATTTTCAGCAAGACGAGGTTGAAAGTGCATCACAACCTCTGGTTGACACATTATGTTGCGACTACCTTAAATGAAATAAGTTTAACTGTCAAATTTACCTCTGGGATATTGACGGTGTACGGCTGCCCATGGAAGGTTGGTGCATTATCGTTCACATCTCCAATCTGGATGTTTACTGTGTCTTTGACAACCTGAGGGAGGAAACACAAAGGCAGCAATATTGCAAATCCACCTGCACTTACTTGACAGAGAACTGTAAACACTAAAAAAAAAAAAAAGTGTATTAGCCACACCAAGCCAAGATTCATAGTGAGAAAAAAACAGGACAAGTGTTTGACAGATTACCCACAGGGGAGAGTAGGTTGAATGTCACTATGTCTCAGCAACTAAACTGTGTGGAGTGAGACAGGTGTCAGAATGATTACATGTGAGAAATGGAGAAATAAGGCTGAGAATAAAAGCGAGAGACCGAAAAAAAAAGCGATGGACTGAGGAAGTGGGTCTCTGTATGACATGTGGTCAGGCTATATCCAGGTGTCGGCATGTGACGTGAGGTGTCATAACTGCAATCACAGTGCAAATCTGTCTCTTACCTCTTGAATGTCACTCACGTAGAATTCAACCTGCATCTCTGACTTGGTCTAGTGGAGACAAGACACACATCAGCGCAAACTTTGCATGAACATGTAGTGCAAAAGAGCAGAGCAGAAAAGCAGAACAACACAAAGAAACGCCACTCAGAACTCGAAGCCTTTACTACTGCACCTTGCCCGTTTAAACATAGTGCATTTTTCACTGCTCTATCGGCATTTGATAATTTACATTCAACCCCCTGCAAGTCTTTTTCTTGTATACAGTGCATTGGCTGCGGTAATATGAAAGTGTGTGCAGATTTTCTGGTGTTCTTACTTCACGGTCCAGCTGCTGTCGAAGCCAGACAATACCAGTGTCTTGGTTCACTGAAAAGTACCTCATGGCTTCTGCCCCTGAAACCCCGTACAACAAGGGTTCCCCCTCAGGATCAGTTGCCTTCAGCTGGGCCACTGAGGAACCTGCCAAGACAAAGAGTCAAACGTCATAGGGGATTAAACGCTAAACGTGTCTGGCAAAATTATTTTTGATCGAGTATGTGACCTTGTATTGATTTTAGGAGCGACATAATTTGCTATTCACTCAACTGCAATATTTTGAGTCACCTTAGTGGGTCACACAAAAGAATATAATAACTACAATAAAATACTTTTTTTGTTAATAGTATTTTAGTAAAGGTGTCCGACATCACACATGTGGCATAAAGCCCGAGTTAAACATTCACCACATTTTGTATGAAATACCATTATATACTGCATATTGCAATTTAGCCTTAGAATTCACAAAGTGTTTCACAAAACTGGGTTTTGTATGATGCAGAACTACCGTGGGTCCCAAGGCTGGGTCATTTGAGAACCACTGACTTAAAGGACGATCAGGGCCAGAGTATGGACTTTCAACTACGGGTAAAGATGGCATAAAAAAGCACCTTAGGTCACAAGCAATTGTCGGGGGCAGAGGAGTAAATGGGTTTTAATTGGAGCTGCAGCAGTTCACAGGCATCATTCATCACTACACACATCACGACAGGCTGGCTGATCAAAGGCAGAGGTAAAAGTGCTATCAGGCTGGCTTATCCACCATGCTGGACAGATGTGTTAAGAAGGGCAAGGGTGAGGTTAGGAGTGGCATAGAGGACAACATCAATACCCTGCAACCCATGTGACAAGGCTTATTACTGGCTGGTAAAACTGCTGGAGCAATGGACTGAAGGGAAAGTTACCACCAAGCGGTACAGTGCAGTTCAGATCGCCACAGTGTGGTTTGGAACTGTACACAACCTGATCTGACCTGTTTTTCCATCACGGGGTGTGTGGTCCATACATGTACATTTTGTAGCTATTTATATAATATGTGTCAACAATATCAATAGCATACCAGCGAGACACAGTGTAGCACGCCAGTGAATTCCACAAAGAAGAAGAAGGTGACACATGAAACAAAAACCAACAATGTAGGACATCCAGCATTCTGTGTTCTCTCTTCTAGGCATGTGGCCGTTTATCACAAGAGGTAGACAGGCTTTGTTTGTGGCTGCAGGCTGCACAAAAAACACCACTGTTTTTTTGTTTTTTTAACCAACAATCACACATAAGTGACAAGTCTCAACGAATCGACCGACTGTGGTGTGTCTAGCTCCGCCTTTCAGAAGCCGGACAACTGTGCTTGGTTCCCGAGTGGAAGAGTGCAAATATTGGAGTGTATGGATTGATACTTTTGTCACCCATGTCAACACTGGACAATGAAAATGAAAAAGTATTGTGTGCTGTACCGTACTGAACCAAGCTGTATCGCTTGGTGGAGAAGAGGCTTTGTTTACCTTGGCAACGACATTCATCGACATTCATCTGAACCCATGGTGACAACTAAATTTCAGTGAATGTAAATTTAAAAAAAACTGTTAAATTTTGTGCTCTGATGCTGACCAAACACACTACATGATAGGATAGGCAGTAGCAGTACAATTCAGCCTCAATAAAAACACCACACACACACACACACACACACACACACACACACACAAACTAAATTAAGCCTGTCACATGCGCACCAAACTCCTAAACACAACAACCAATTAGGCTCCACAATCACACGCCCCTCATTTTATTAATATATCCCATTTTCCTCTGAAAGGGTGGCAAAAATTACTAATTAATATAACGATTTATGAACCCCTCTCATTGCATCTAATGAGATTTATGCAAATTCAGCTGCTTTCAATATAAGTTATAATTTGGTTCAGGACAGTGCAAATTAAGCATTTACCTCATAGTCATCAATAATAACAGACTTTTTTTCCCCTCCCTCTGGCCCTTTTGACTGTGGAGGAATTGTCTGTTTCACGAGTGCAGATATACATTTGTATGAGAGCCACAGTCTTGTGGAAGATGAACTCCTGTTCTGGCAACAAAAAAAAGAGAGACCAACCTATTAAGCTTATGTGGTAGATTTTCAGTGCAGATTAAAAGATTGCAGTTTGGAGAGCTCACAAATATAATGTAATTTATTCATCAGTGTTCCAGCTTGCCCTAAGTATAACACATTTACAGATGAAAATTGCTATAATTAGGATAATTTACTTTAGCCTTACAGATGGAAATGCCTAATATGATGAAAGAAATGTTGTATTAGTTTAGTTTTTTTTCTTTTTACCTCTGGCAAAGATATACTTGTAAAAACCGTATACTTAAAGTTCGAATTAGTTTTGTTTGAAAGTAACCATTGGATTGGAATTAAGGTAAGGGCACAAATTGTTGGTTCAAGGTTCAGTTGGAACATTTCTGTAATCACAAAAATTCCTGAGTGTGTGTGTGTGTGTGTGTTACTACTCATTCTTCTCATACTTATCTGTAACCCTGTGGCACCGAGCTCTTTCCCCTGACAAATGATACTACTTAGCAGCAAGTGATGCTAGTATTACTGTTATGAATGATACAGTGCACATTAACAGTGCCCCTCCTCTTCTCCTCTGCACCGCTGCTCTCATGACAAGAGTGATGTGCTAGAGGAATCATCTCTCTCTCTCTCTACTTCACCTTGTTCTCTCCCATTGTCCCCCTGACCCTCGTACACTCAAATTCAAACACGTCAAGTCTCATAATGAAGTCAGAACAAAGACTGGCAGAGCAAACCAAAATAAGGAGAAAGTAATAAATACACACCTTATACATAAGTGCTACTCTTGAAGTTGTTGAGTAGGACTTCTGTATTAAGACAGTGTGTTGCTTCAGTGTGGCATCGCTGAAAAACACACTGCCATAAAACACATTAAATGACAAATTCAGAGGAGACAAGGCTCTGGAAGTGGTGAGAAGATATAAAAAATAGAGAAAGACTTGCTAAACTATACAGCAGCTGCATGTTTTACTCAGTCCAACCTTTTAGGAAGGAGGGGGGGGGGCACTAAATCAGTTGCTGGAGGACATCAATCCCTGCTGGATCAATAAGAGTCGCATGTGTGAGAAGAGGACTGCGCTCAGTCCTGCCCTGGGGCCTGGAGCTTGCAAAAGAAAAGGGGCTATAGGCCAAAGCCCTTTTCATTATGTTGGTGACATCTCTACACCTTTCGTTCATCCAAGCACTGATTCAGTGGGACAGCCATTGTCAGGGCTCCAATTTCAGGTATGTTATGAATTATAGCTTCAAATATAATGGTACACAGAGGCTTAATGGGTATATGGGCAGTATTCAGAGTGCTGTCTACCAAAGCAGAGGCAGCCGAAAGAAAAACTGAAGCCACCTCATGACAAAGACTAAGCGTGGAGGGTAGGGCAGAGAGACTCTTGATCTTTACCTGCTCGGTATAAATACTTGATGAATTGTCTTGAAGCTGGGCTTAGGCCTGGTCTGATGAGTCAGTGTGATGCCACTCATGTTACCACACTGTCTATCCACTGACAAAGAGAGCCTTCAAATACATCAGCAATGGCACGCTGGAGCCATGCTGCCTCACATCAATCATTTCCATCAAAAATTCACACAGGCAAATACTGTTTGCTGCACACTGGTGGCACGAAAATGCAGTGCCTGTGTTTTCGGTCCCTACTTAATAGTGCAGAATGTTTTACTTTATGAACTGCCGTGTGAGGAGACACTGAACAGTATGGTCTGTGGTGAGACGCAGTAACGGAAAAACACATCTGTCACATAGATGAGTTGTGATTATGAGACCGTGACTCCAAGCTACAACGCTGTATAATTTCCAACATCGGATCCATTAGGTTTGGGATAACAGGCCCGGTGATAAAGAGTGAGCATGCAGGTCCACATCCTGCTAATTGACTGTGTGCCATAAAAGACTGGTTCTGTTGCACACCGCGACAGAAAGTGAGCGCGTGTGTTGGCATCTGTTTGAATCGCTGCACTGAAAGATTGATGCAGCCATAAACTGGTAGACAATGGTGCACACTCATGCAGAAATGCCATTTACTTTTGTTAAAATATGAAACTGCCATAAAGCTGTTAGCTCTAGTCATTACATTAAAAACAGTGAAATATAAGCTGCGGTTTTAAATTACGGCGATTAAAAAAAACAAGGTAGTCGTGCACTTTGCACACCCATTATTGGCCTAAATGCGCTGGATATTTATATTGACCAACACAATCTTACCGATGCCAGTGTAGGAGCCCAACTGTCTCGTTTGTTCAGGTGTGGCTTATGTGAAACACTTTGAAAGGTAATTTATGAGTCAGACCCCATCAGGGATTTAAGTCACTCATTTCAGACTCATCCTTTTAAGACATCTCTCGGGGGCACATGCATGAACTTGAATCCTCACTTCCACTCAAACACACAATAAATTAAACTTTATTCTCTTCCTTGAGAAATAAGATGGAAATGAGTTGAAAAATCATCTCATGGTTGCTTTCCCTGCCCACGGTGGTGTGTGCTGTTAATATCTTGACAATCAGGTTCTTCTGGGAAGCCAGGTGGATGTGGAAATAAACGCAACGTATTCTCCTGGAATGACAACAGTGTAGTGGCCAGTAACTGAGTGCTTGGACCTCAATTTCCATACAAAGAGAGGTGTATGTGTACGGGGGGCATCTTTAATAGCTGAAAAGAGGATGCATGCAGATAGTTTATTTCTCTGTAGGGGGAAAAGGCAGCCGCGGAGTGACCGTAAACCCTTTTTCCCCCAGGGAGGTCAGTTAAATAGCTAACAATAAAAACAAAATTATGGAAAAAAAAATATATATATTATGTTTATGCTCCAATTATTTTTTTCGAGCCTCTGCCATGAATAAATAAATGACAGATATTCTTCATACAATTCTTCAAATGACTTTATAAATTATATTTCTAGCAAACTAATTTATCCCACAGAAATCCTTATATTTCAAGGATACCTTGAAAATCATTAACCTGAATCTGATTTCTTTCTCTATTTTGCACTGGACTTCTCTCCTTTGTGTGCATGTGTGTGAGTGTGTGTGTGTGTGTGTGAGTGTGTGTGACATCGTGACATCAATAACTGTGATGAGAAAGAGAGCCAAAGACAAATAGTGCCTAGAGTCTGGCTCTAAGTGACTCCTGTGTTTCAACAACACACACAGCAAGAGTCCTTGGGAGGCTGTGTATTAATCCAACAGATTTATGACTAAATCTGTCACGGATGGGAGGAGAACACCCTCTGTCTTTCCTTTAGCCATTCCTGAGAGAAATACACACCTCCCAGACCTCACATTGTGTGTGTGTGTGTGTGTGTGTGTGTTCTGTGGTCTCTGCTTTAACATAAAAGGACACACACTTATAATGTGTAACAACATCGCCAACATCGGTATATCAAACAAGCGTATATGTGTTTTCTGAGGGGTATCTGGTATGAATGAAAAGTTAAAAAAAGGAGATTTAAAAGTTAATCTTTCGCTCTGTAAGCTGTGGCTGACATGGACTAGTAAACTGGACAGAGGGTGTTCGACTGTCCCCAATGGGAGGAGTAAAGTATTGAAAACAAATGGTTTATGTACCTGTGGCTTAAAATCAAAAGCCTTACTGTGCTTTAACCTTGAGGAAATAAAACAACACGAAAAAAAGGAACGCTGTCTCGTTTGTCATTCTCTTAAGCTTGTAGAGAGGCAAAGAGGCACTGAGGGATTTCTATAGAAAGTGCACGTTGTCATCAGATATTATAAACAGAACATCCTAACGAACGGCATATTTTGAGTAAACATTTCACTTAGAGTAAGACTATTAGGAACTTGTGCAAACAGTATATCGCTGAATAAATGTGGGCTGTCAACTGCACAATCTTTATCAGTGTGTTTCATTGTCAGAGTCTATTTAAAAGTTGACACTGCTGTCCAGATATGAATCATTCACTTGCCCTTAATCCAAAGTGAGCGATTCAACTCCGTCTACAGTGAAGTAAGGAGGATGAGGCGTATGATTGGATGTCCAGCCCAAGATTGGCTTTCTAATACACCCAAATGGCAAAATGATGGAAACACTGAGTGACAAGGCTGTGACTAACCAATCACACTGCGAAAGTTGGATGGACAGTGAAGGACATTATTGGACACTCCTCCCACACATTGGTGTGTGGAGGCAAACCTGTCACTGCATATTCACACACGGCTCCGATCACAAAGGAAAGTTCTTTGCTCTTGTTATTTTCTATTCCTTCCCATCACAGTCTTGCCGTTTCCCTCGCTCTCTCTCGCTCTCCCCCCCCCTTTCGTTTTTGTCGTCCTCTCGTCATGCTCCATCCCGCTTGTGGAGGCCAGACAGAGGGACAAAGACAGTGCTGATAGGAGTGGACAGGTGACTGTGTGCTACTGAGGATCCCCGAGTGACGGCTGAGCCAGTCTCGCCCCTCGTTGTCACAAAACCATACTCCCACCCAAAACACACATGCATCCACCCCTAAACCGTGCCACTTCTGCCAACATTCCAACATGTCCATCAGCACTGTCGCCCCGTTCTCGCCTTATCTCTGCCTTCTTGCTTTGCTCTTTTCATACGGTTTTGCTGCTCACTGCTTTTAATTCAGTTATTTGCCTCTCTCTTTCATCCTTCCTGCATTGCCCATTTCCAACACTGGCCCTCTGCTGACCTCACTGGTGCGGACTATTACCTGAGAGTGTGCTAAATCATGCTTGGGTAATGGAACATGCCACCCTCTATATGAAGCAATACACACACACACACACACACACACTAAAACAAAAGCCTCTCCCTTTTGGCCTTTTTCGGTTTCTCTCCCGTATACATGTTTATCATTTGGCCTCTGTGTTACTGAAATATAAGGCTAATGTTGTTTCTGTCAGCTCTGTGGATGCGATTGGGACGGCTGTGGAATGGCAGGTGCTGGGGTCCAGAGAAAATCTGTGGCAACTCAGAGTTGACCTCCGGCCCTGGTTGCCATTGGCGGGGAGAGTGAAAACAAAGGCTTCTCTTCCTTCATGAAACATACAAGAATAATAAATGTGTGACAGCTCTAAGATTCAGAAGTGGCTTCTCTGTTGTAAATGATTAGATCAAAGAGAGGAACGTTGGCGACCATTCCATCAGGTTTACCCTTTGTCGTTTTTATTGTTTGCCATGGCTACTTATTGTTTCTATATTTTAATATTAATATTATTAATTAATACACCTATAAACCTGTGTATATGGACTCGTTTATAGAGTAAAAGAAATAGCACAAGAGAGAGTTAATTAGTATTTTGCATTTGAACCATTGCAGGATAAATGTAGGAGAAGGAAATTAAAAAAAACTTATGGAAATTATAGTGGTTGAATCTTCCAAAACCTCTTAACTGACAAACCAAAGGCAGCCACCAGTGATGAATAATGAAAGGTGCAACTGAAACAAAAAGTTTCATACTTGTCACAGGCTAAAAGCCACAGGTTTATCTAATTACATGAATTCAGATATTTTAGTGATTTAATACTGAATGGATACTCAAGGTTTAATGCATTCTCATGTCACTTGAGGTTCCATGCTATTTTCTCTTTGCAGAAAGCAAGAGTTTCATTTAGTTTGATAAGAAGCTGCTTGGATTCAGACTTGAGTGATTTTTTTTTCCCACATCTCGGTGAAATAAAACATACTGTAGCGGTTTTGTCTTTTATTAACAAAACAATGTCATTTCATAAAGTATCCACTTTCCACCTTTTGCTCACTCGTTCTGAACTTCTGATGCAAAAATGACAACTACTAGATGTATAGTTATTATAGTATAGGCTGTGTTTAATTTATTTAATGTAAACGGAATATACTTTGCTCTTTTTTTTTTTTTTTTTTCCCTTGTTATAAACTCAGGAGAATGCAGCAGCTGGCTTTGATTTATCTGAATTGACAGGATGATTCCTGTTGTTGGTGCAGCAACCAGTTCTCATGAAGCAGATGCTCAAGGGACAACACAAACACCAAACCACTGGTACAAACTGCTTTCTCCCAATGCTATATAGATTCAGCATTTAAATTGACTTGCCATATTAACCAGGTACGAGTCAAAGTTTAGTAGTGCGACAGAATTTTACTTGCGACCGTCAAGTAGGAATAAACTTACACGCAGAGCTGCCCCTGAGCAGTCTCATTGTTTTTAGCTGTCCAATACCAATATAATGATTTGTTCCTATTTTCTCATTATAGATAATCAAACAGATGAAAAAATTTGATTTTCTTTTTAACATTTAGTGGGAAGTTCAAGGTGACAGCAACAACGTTTTTGACACATATGAAACTCCACAAGCTGCATGGTATTAAGTTGTAGGAGAAAGAAGAAACTAGGCAGCCGCCTTCGTCTGACTCCCACCTTCTTCTGGTTCCTGGTCTGCCGCTGACTGTACCAGTCACATATCTTCACCAAGCTGACAGCACTATTCAATGCAGTGAGTAATTCTACCACGGATCGCAGCGTTAAAAGTGAGAACTCACTCTGGAGCTATACTTCTGGGAACCAGAACTGCACAATGACTGACGGAAAAAAAAAAATACTCAACTTGAAGAATCTCTCAGATGAGATATATGAAATATCTGATTGGGTAATCTGATTTACTAGAAAAAAAGGGTGTCTGTAATAGTGTTTTCTCAGTCGCCCATAAGGTGTAACAGTTTGAGAATTGCACCGTTCCTCACAGGCCACACTAGACTGATCCTGGTCATGTGTAGCAAGGCTCAGGATAGTCAAATGACTGGCCAGGCTATCAGAGTCACTTGTGCAACTCTATCTTCTTCATCTACCTCTCGCTCTCATATCCATCTGCTATGAAGCCTTTTTCAACATCCTGTCCCCCTCTGCCATTATCTATTCCCACTTACCCATGTGTATCAGTTCTACTTTCATATCAACATGTTCTGCTATTTCACCATTCCTTTGTCCTGCCTCTTTCCTTACATTCATCCCAGTTCCAATTCCTCCTTCTCGCGCCTCTGCCTACAATTCCCTGCCTGCATGTTTTCCATCCATTTTTTTTCTTCCATTTCTCCCACCTCTTGCTCGTTTTTCTCCTTCATCCCAGTCCCATCACCCTCCTTTACTCTCCCTTTCTGTTGTTATCCAAATTGAACGCGTTTCCTATGATGCGGACGTGTAATGGCAGGGAGAGAGAAAGGGGGACTCAGAGGTAAGGCGAGATAGTTAGAGAGGACAGTTACATGAAGAAAATGAATAAGATGATAACTGCCACAAAAAAATAAACTAAAAATGTGCTACAGCTGACCAGCAAAGGACTGCAATGCAGACATGCCACAGTCTTAAGTAAGAGTGTGCGTGTCAGTGAGGGGGAGAGAGAGAGTGTGTGTGTGTGTGTGTGTGTGTGTGTGTGTTTGTGTGTCTGTAAAATGATGGCATGTGTGTCTAAAATGCATCTGTCCAGATTGTTTGCTACACTCCTGCCTTAATCTGTTGTCTGGCTGCAGCCACCACAGCTTTTTTTTTTTTATCCCATACCACGCCACACTTGTTTTATGGATTATAAATGAACTCATTATCTGTAGCACTCATTAGCTTCAGGTCCTAATTAGCCAAAATTAATATTGTTTCCTGACAAAGACATTGGCACTGGCAAATTGGCAATTGACCTCCTTGGTCAATCTGGAAAAAGGGACAGAGTGATGGAGGGAAACATAAAAAAACAAGGGGAGGTGAATAGGAATGCTGGTCAGTGACAGCTGCTCTGGTTGATCAGTTATGGACTCATCACACCCCTCATTCTCTCCGAGACCTCTACAGTCTCCCTTTACCAAAAAGTAGCCCATTACGAAGACACGCTGCACACTCATTGCTGAAAAGGAACCATAATCGATTTGGGTTACAAATGAGTTTAAGTAACTCAAGGTTTTGTTAAATTTGTAGAAAGTCAGTGGGAAATGAACAGTATCCTGCATGCACAATGACTGACGACAGAAAAGCCCAGGATATGCTGGCAACTGACTTTTACTGCAAACAAACAACTGCACAGAGGAATAAATAGGAAGGAGAAAGGGAGAGAGGGAGAGAGGGAGAGAGAGAGAACAAACATGCAAGGCAGAGAAAGAGATGGAGAGAGAAGAGGAGAGGAAAGACAACAGAGAAGCCTGCCATATTCCTTAAAAAATGATCTGTGCTTCTAAGGAGGCCTGTTAAATGTCAAACACCTTCTTGGCTGTGAGATAAGAGAGAAGAGTTCAATTACACCTCACTCCCTCAGCCCACCATCCCGGTAGGATGCAAAACGACACAAACACAACACAACACACACACACACGATTTCTCAGGCCATCATTGCACTAAAAAGGTACTGATTTAGACAAATGACATAGAATTAGGCATCAAAATATGGTAAAAGCAAAACACCAAGTTAACAATATATCTCTACATTGAAAAAAGGCCACAGTTCCATCATGTGGCGGTGATTGGCAACTGACTGAAAGCAAAGAAGAAAGTGTGAGGACTAAATGAGTGAGTAGAAGAGATTGAGACACCAGTAAACAAAAGCAAGCATATTTGAGCCTTGGACTGGCCTGTAAATGGGGGACAGAGTGCAGTCACCTCACTTGTCAATTAATCCTATCTGGCACCAGCATGCTGGCCTTTATTGGAACAAATGTCAGCTTTCAGGACAAGGACAAGATAACCTTTCTTCATAGAATTCACACCAGCCTCATGTGACCTGGGCTCATATTACTCCACAGCCATCTAATTTAACACACTTGCTTTTACTGTCACAAGTTGCATCCCAGCAGTTCGCTAATGCAAAGAAAACGTTAGACAGTCGGACCACTGGCTTTATACGAGCCAAAATAGGTTTAAAAGTGAAGCAGCAATGGCTTCCAACAACGAGACAGTGTAAAACATGTTGAATAAAGTGCTTTAAACTCAAGTTACATTTTCAAATTAATATTCAGAGCATTAGGCATGTCCCAGTAAGAGACTTTTTTTTAGTTTTGAAATTATAGGTCTTTGAGACCTACAACCTTGTGATTTTCAAAAACCATTAGGAGTTTTCCATGACATTTAATTTCTAATTCCTTGCACATTTCTGTAATTGGAAAATGTTTTTTAACTAGGTTTAAAAAGAAGTCAAGACCAATGTAACTAATAGCGGCAACTTGTTTGCTGGGAGACTGGAACGCATGCATATGTGCCTTCAAAAGGTGTGCAGAAAAAAACAGATAAACACATACAGTGTGCCATATATGCAAGCAACACACACACACACACGTCCTGCAGCATCCCTGCAATGGAGCAAAGAGAGAGGTGGTCGCTGATGTGAAACATCAATTTCCAGGTTAGCTGCTCTGTGTGGCTCAGGCAGGTATCAGCCGTGACCCACCTGTGCCAGATAAACAGCTGCAAGAAGCTGATCTGCCACATTTCAGTACAGGAGAAAGGGGCAGTGCATGCTCATGCACACAGACACACACATTGCTAAATCCAAACAATGCATTAATATTAGGGGGGGGGAAATTAGGTTGGAAATACACAACTCTGCATTAACAAACATACACATGCATGTGTGCACACACACACACACACACACACACACACAGAAGTGTGAGGCACTGTTCAGGTAGGGTTCACCCTCTTGATACTTTGATCATTTGCTGGTACTGCTGTAAGGATTAAAGGGTTTAAACCCAAGGCGTTCAAGATACGAGTCTCACACTCATTCACCCACACACACACGAGTAAACAACATCAACTATGAGATGATGCCGATATGAAAACGAGAGTCACCATCAAAAAAAAAAGTTCTCTAATTATTCTACAACTCACTCACTCACAAACAGACGGATTTGAATTACAGGCTTCATTTTGGGGACAAAAAGTGTGTTGTTGTGCGCTGTATCTGTATCAGTGTGTGAGAGCCCAGCTTCAGTTGGTCAGGTAATCTAACCACTGCCACCATCACAGTGACGCCTGTCAGCGCAGCGCTGTGTGCCGTGGCAGCGTTGCTCAACCTGGTGTCACGCCACATTCCCACAGACAATTTCAATTAACTTTTACAACAGAGGGAAATATCACACACTCTTCAGCATGTAGCCCCATCGTGGTTTCTGTCTCTCTGGCTTCTCACTCTGTGTTTGGTCATAACAGGAAAACTTGAAAAAAAAGGAGGAGGCCGCACTACAGAAGTTGGTAAGACGATCACTACGCTGAAGAGTGTATCGGAGAAAACACTTGATTTGTTTTACACAAGATGGTCGACTGTGCAGCTGAAAGTCGAGACATGTTGTTAGCTGATGCACAGTTTCACCTCCAGGAGACATTTTATCGTATATAGTGTGTCCATAATGAAAATGAAAACTTTTAGTTTGACTAATGGTTCCAAGTTTAAAACATATGGAAATTAGATATTTAATTAAGAAATATAAGATTTGAATTGCTACTATAACAGGAAAAGGAATTCTTGGAGATAAAAATAAATTAATTATGTTCAGACTTTGGTAAATAAATATGAAGTACATTTAAAACCAAACTAACAAAAACAACTCATATTTAGTGAAAGAGAAAATTAGTACATCAAAGGCCAAGCACATTTTTGTGGGGATTGTAACTTCAGTGTTTCAAATGAATGCTCTTTTACTGCATTTTAACAACCCCTACATCTGCATGACAGTGACACCTACAGTTGCTTTACTTTGTACATACTGAAATGACAGCATGTGATATACAGATGACAATGCGATATATAGGGAGTGATTCATCTACCCAGTAACATGAATAATTTAAATCAGCTCCATCTCACTGTGGCATTAAAATTCTGCCCACCACCTAATGCATCAATAATAAAATCCAATTATTGAACACTTACAACACCACCAAAGACTGAGCTTTTCTGTATAATAAAAAACCTAAAATACTCGGGCACATTCTGCTCCTAATACACCTGGAAGTTTCCTCAAGTACAACTTTTGAACCAAAAATGTTGTTACTTTTATTTTGATAAAGAACTTTAATTAATGGTTGGATTGCAGTGTTTAACACAGCATTGGCTTTATCAGAAGTTAAATACGGGTCATGTGTGAATAAACTGGTTTGAGGAGGGGGTTATTGTTTGGATATCACTTGGGATAAATTTAATGCAAATCAGGTCAATAAAATGTCAGTCACAATAATTCTTACTCTGACCATTTTGTTGTTGGCTGAGAACTAATTTTTCATGATAAAAAAAGAAAAAGCATAAATTTACTATGCCCCGGTTACAACTGTACAATAACAACTGAATATGGGCAAAGTCTATTTGTCAAGATATGGTTTTCTGCAGCGCAGACGGACGTCAATGATTAAACATTAGTCGAGTCATTGCCATTAAGAATTTAAGCAAATGAGAATGAATGAATTAACTGACAACGTCTGTTTTTCCTTATGCGGTATTTCGGTGGGTTCTGCAAAGTGACATGGGGGTACAAAAAAATGGCCGTAGGTCAATTGTCTGAAGGGGTACGGGGACTGTGGAACCTTTAAGAACCACTGCTGTATGTTATTTCACTGGACTTCATGGGTCATGTACTTGCGACAGCCATCAGCAGAGGGCCCACATCAAGAAAAGCACTAAAATAATTAGCAGAAAAAGAAATCGGTGTGCGTACAAATTCAATTGAACTGAATTATGGAAACAAATGTGGCGCTCGGCTAAATAAAGCATTTTCTTAGCTGCACATTACCCGGACATAGCACCACCACTCGCAGAAGAGAGCGCACAGTAAGAGCCGTGATGTTATTGCCCGTGGAGCACCGACACTGAAATTTGAAAAAAAAAAAAAATCCCTGACAAACTCTCATCTGAATGTAAATGCTGTTCACTGTGTCTGTGAAAAATGCAATACATATCGTAATATTAAGAGCAAGTCAGTGCAGGACTTTTAAAACCAATTTTTCAAAAGATGCAAAATATCATTCCCTTACTCTTCTTGACAAAATCCCTCCCAAAAAAATATCCAGGTGCCATGTTTGTGGAAACTCAAAAGCATCGTTGCAATGAGAGACCAGTGAGTGGTGACTGTTTGCATTGGCCTTAATAACACTAACACATTATGTGTAAGGTAAGTGCAGACAATATAGCGCGGCACAGCGTCATGATGGATGGTGTGTTTGCAGACACCGCTGAACCATGGACCCTATTATTTCCTCGGGGAGGAAAGTGGGGGAGCATGGCACCATGGGGGAGAGATAAGGGATGATTGACTAAACAGAGGTCCCTCATGGATGGCAGTCTGCTGGCAATATTGGGAGCCACTATGGGAGTCAATGCAACAGCTCAATGAGAGCAGAGAGCTCTCACAGGAAGGAAGATCAAGTGTATCCCCTTTTTTAAAACGAGATATGCGAGGACCTTTCACAAGGAGAGAATCATTTAAAATAATTTAGAATATCTCCTGTTTGGACTTGTCTCCTGCTGAGATCTGGTGGTTCAGACGTGAGGAATACTCACTTTCTTCAACAGGTATAACTAAGACAGACGGATGTAGAGCATGTTTGCTGCAAGCTGAAACAGCCTTGGTTGTCAATATCCAAAAACTCAGCCTTCATAGAGACCGTCCCTTCTGCCCTCTTAATTTGATCAACACTCGTCTGGTCTGAAGAGGCAGAAGAACAGTCGCAGCATTTAAACTATTTAAAATGTCAAAAAGGGGGTTCACACTCATTCTGAATGTTTTCAACTTTGGTGCTTAACCCTCTTATGACCATCATGATAACGAGGCCGCCTGGATTTATTTTGATTTTATGGCTGTAGAATGATTTAAAATGTTCAATGAGTGGGAGCTTCTGCCCCTCCCCCCCCCACAAGACAACTTCAACTTTCAACATCTTGCAGTTATTCACCTGTTTAGGAATTGGACAGTACTGAGAAGCTGACGTCACAAACGTGTGACGCATTGGTGAATCTTGTCTGTGATTGGACTGTCGTTCAGCAGAAGTCCTGAGGGCTGCCATAATAACAAGTATATGGGCGCAAAGCGATATTTATCTTCCGGTAGGTTTTGAATATTCTAGATCATAGTATAGGAGCTATGCAATGAGATGGGATGGTAACAGAAGGGTTAATGATGGAACTTTTAATATGAAGGGTAAAGGATGACACCTCAGCTGTCAATTTATTTTACAACTTTATTTAAACATTGTTGTGTGAGGAATTAAACTGTAAGCCATTGTGATGAAAATTATAGAAATTTCCCAAATTAAGCATTTAAACTGTATCTCACTTTATAGAAGATTAACTTATTGATTAAACTAGCATCTCTCTATATAATGTGTGTCTGTCCATCCATTTGTTAACTGCATAACTGTCCAACGGTTTGGTCGACAGGCTTCTAAGGGTATTGGTTTGTTCAGTGCCGACTTTGAAGGTATCTGGATGAGAAATGCAAAGATAAATCTGAAGACGTGACAGACCTATCTTTAAACGAGTCACTTCGGCCCCGTCTTCCATGGAGAAATGAATGGGGACAGAAGCCGTCTCAAGTTCCTTTGATCTGTATGCGGGTTACTGTAGCAACCATGGTAGTGAATTACACACTTGAATGTTCTTCGTTAAAAGAACAGTAAAGGTTGTCCAATCAAGACTGAAATGCATTCACACCAGCAGACCATACAATCTAAAATAGCTAGCAAATGTTTCTAAGGAAAAGCAAACTAACATATACAATTTAGTGAATCAAAAGGTGTCCGAAGGAGGGAGTGCTGATGGTTCACCGTTAATGCAGATTGCACCAGACAGCTGGCAGCTAGGAATTGGCTGAGGCGAGAGTACACAGACATTATCAACACGTTTCGAGGAAGGCTTTAATAAGTCATTCCTTGGGGCTACTTCCTGCTCCTTAATTATTATTGAATTAGGAATGGTCACAGAGCTAATTAAAAGTGCAAGGTATTTATCGTGGCAGTAGAAGAATGTGGAGGAACAAATGGGAACAAGGAAAAAGAAAAGAAGCATAAAGAAGATCAAACAGACTGTGTCCCAGGCGAGTAGTTGTACAAGCAGCTGAGACTCTTCAGCTTGGATGCAAAGGACTAAAACGAATTACAAATGACTCAAAAGGTATAGCCCCAGTTCTGTAAGTAATGTGACCGAGATGAGTAAGAAAAGCCCCGTCTCTGTCACATTTCCCCGCAATCTTACGAGGAAAAATTACATCACGTGAGAAGAAAAACAGAGCGTATGAACAAGTGCTACATAATAAGGTCTATTAGGGCTCAAATGAGCTATACAGCCTCCTCATACTGAAACAGGTGCGTACGCTTAGCAAGTGGGATTTGTTCAATATGTGGGATATCTAAGGGAAATAGAAAATGAAACCACTTTGTTTTCTGTAGCTTTTTCCTAACGACAATGGCATGCTCTTACGTTTAAAGACAAAGGATGAATGAGCACATGGACATGAATGACTAAAAACACACGTTTAATTATTCATGTACTAAAAATCCATACAGTCATTAATATCAACTGTGTGAGCATGACTATATCAACTAGTGCATCAAACCCTCCTGGATCCTCTCCTCATTATACATAAAAAGGGGAAGTTAGAGTAGCATAGCTCCATCGGGGGAATAGCATGGTGGGTAACAAGCAAATTGCAGAAGAAGAAAAAAAAAAGACAGTGAAGTGGCGAAATGGAAAATGGCAGAGAAGAGGGTTACAGTAAGTTGTCAATATGGCAGTAAATGTACAATATGAACTGCAGTTTGTCAGTTAATAAATGCTACAACAGCAAGACCAAAAAAGTAAACCCACAGAGAAAGGCAAGCTATTTGAACTGACTGTAGTGATATTACTACCTCACGCTAACCCACAATAGTTCAGTACACATGCATTATGATCGTTACATAAAAGGAAAATAGGTTCCATGAAGGAGCTGAGACTGTAAAGTAAGTTTAAGTCTGTGTTGTGGTATGGATTTTGTCTTTTTTAATCAGTTGCCACAGATAAACGTTAAAAGCATTAAAGGTGACATAGACCGGAAGCTCCAATTAACGCTGCGTTTGTGTGTGTATCTGCGTCATTACCTCGTTTATGAAACCCTAAAGTTTCAGAACAAACAGTTCAGCCACTGCTGAGAAAATAGTGTTGTATTGTTTTCCTGGGCTCTGTGAAGTGGATCGACACTTCCTTAATTTGATGTCGTCATCAGAAATCCTCACCACCGTAGCGCCTCCCGGTGCGGGCACTAGTCCGGGCACATCCGGTTGCGTACATTCAACCGCAGAAGAAGAAGAAGAACTAGTCTCGTTGTAGCTGCTGAGATGCAGAGCATCCACCGTGCCAGAGGGGGAGCTGTGTATCTGAGAGCTGGCCTATCTATTACGTCACTTCCAGGTACCTAGCCAATCACAGGACAGTAGGAAAGCTCTCGTTGGCTGGCCAATCACAGCAACTGTTTGGTCTGAAACAGCGTGGCTGACGAGAGCGTCAGTGAGGAGATATTTTGATCGGCTCGTTTGCAGCGATTAGGAGGTTTTTAATCATGAAAACAAGTTAATATATGTAAGTAGACCTGCATAACTAACATATATGTGTGATACAAGCATTCTATGTCGCCTTTAAATTGACAAAACAAAAAATTAAACATGAAAAATATGGTCTATGGTGTTTCTAAGGCCATTTAATTTCTTGCATAAATATGGGCCAGTGTCAGAATTTTACAAACAGCACCACTGCAGAAATCAATTCTAGGGGAACACTGTATATACTGGCTTTCGTGTACAAATCAATGTGTTATTATTAAAGTTAGCATAATTTCAATTTCTTAATTCACTCAAACAGTACGGCCTTAAGGTCAATTGACATAAACTGCAATACATACAATCATGCCAGCAAAGTGGAAGTTTCTTATTTTTAACAAATGTTGTGTTCTTTCCACAAGTTAATTACTCAGTAGAGAGCGTAATCTGCCAAATCAGGGCAAAGTGGATTAGGAAATGAAAGCATTTAATCAAAGTGTTCTCTCAGTGTAATTACATATCCCATTTCCTGACACATCACATACTGTTATCTGCCACTGCATTTAAACATCAGCTCCGCTGTTTGACTATCCCCCAAAGAGTGAATGAAATGATCCCACTGCCTGAATGTGACCCTAAAAAACATGAAAGGTAAACACACGGAAGCCTACTCTCATCTAAATGGACAATCACACATGCACTCAAATATTCTTCTTGTAAATATTGAAATAAAACATCAGATCTCTGTGATATTCAGCAGACTAATGCAGTCCAACTGTGTGTCAAACAGCTGGGACTGAAGATTCTTCTTGGATCTAAAAATTAGGATGTTGTATTTTGTATTTTTTTAACAGAAATGTTCTGGACTCAGTGGTAAAAGATATTGCATGTCGGAGGTGCACGGAAGTTCACGCTGAGTGAGGCCAGTCTTACATTGTGTTACATGTGCCCCTAACGGTGCACATCTGTACGGCATCATTCTAATAGCTTTACGTCAGTTGCTGGTGAGAGGGAGAGATGAGTGGGTGAAGTCTCAGATCAAATATCCAAACTGTGTTCCCTCATCTTGGTGATAAATAATCATGCGCTCCTGCCTGCTGTACGGTGCTGAGGCATGCAGAGACTCTCAAAGGTGAGCTTTGATGTGGTGCCTACTATCCTACAAGTAACTGAAGGAAGTCTGCTTTACTCATCTCTAACACTTTCAAAATAAAATTAGCAGGTATACGTAATGAGCAAATAAAAAAAAAAGGATGGGTATACCCGAGATTTTTAACCCAGGTGAAAAAAGCCACACCTGCAGATTGTGGAAAGCAAACAAGAGAGGACGAAAACATCTTATTTTGCCACTCTCCCTCAGTTAATTTGATTGATAGAATAAATAAGCCATCTCCCAGGGTGTAAAATGTTTGCCATGATTCATACGTGGCTAGGCTAACAAAAGCTAGAAAATGAATGCATGTCGTAGCTTTGCACCAGAAATAATGCAAGAATTTTTTATTGCTGCCTAAGAAGAAATTAGTGTTGTGGTCACCCAGGTCTTGTGTTCCCACTGATGCCAACAAGTCAAACTGATAAAAACATGCCAGCAAAAACCATTAAAACCCAGGTTAGAAAAACCTCCACGCTAACTGAATGCGAGCACTCAGCTGTGAAAATCTGATCACTGTGCTTAAGTCATGTAATATAGCTTTGAGTCAGAGTGCTGCTCATTTATGTTCAAAGTTGTGGTAATATAATGGTCTAAAGAAGTATAGAGGAAAGCATTAAGTTTTGGATATGATTAAATCACATTGACTGTGCCCTGAAAGCTCAATTTATTAATCCTTCATTCTAAGGACAATTAATGCACTGAGCCCTGAGATGGGGAAAATGCTTTTTTTTTTTATCTGCCCTTTCTTCAATTTCAGAGGAAGAACTATGTCAGCACTGAAATTGCTCATGGGCTACTCTATCAAATTAACATTTTGGATTGTAAGTAATATTAAATTTGTGTATGAGAAAATTAGCTGGTGCTGGGGGGGGGGGGGGGAGTATTTACTTCACTGTGTAATGTACTGCAAACTATAATAAAATATAACACAAACACACACACATACTTGAATGTGGTTGGTGAGTGTGTGTGTGTGTGTGTGTGATTGTGTTTATGAATTAGGGCTCCACCTAGACGAGGACATCTGCTGAGCCAATAAACAATAATCTTGACAAATTGTCACTGTCGAATCACTCAGCCCAACCTCATGATCACACAACAGCAGAGGCCATCACAGGCTGGGACAGGGACATGACTGACAGCTCTCTGGACCACTGGAAGGTGTTGTTGGACTGAAGCCCAGCTGCCCGAGGAGAGGACACGATGATTCATGGGCAGAGGGCAACCTGGGCAGAGTGGTTAGGGAAATTAGCAGCACCAGCCACCAACACAGCCATGCCCTTCATTGGTTAGAACACCAGCTGATTGAAGACCTCTGCCAGAAACTGCTGTAGCACTGCCGGACAAAGATGCCAAAACAAGCAACTATAAAGGTAATGGTGTCTGGCATAATGATGATGATGATTTATTTAAGCCTTATACTACAACCTTTCTTCTGTGCAGTACAAAATAGGAACTCTGATGATAATAATCTGGATGATGCTAAAGACTGGTCAATTAGGACAGTGATGTTTTCATTCATACCCGCCGTATGAAACTGTTAAGAAGTAAAAACTGTTTGGTTGTCTGTTTGTAAAGCTACCAACAACTTTAAGGGTGTAGACAAGGATAAGCAAACACTCCACAGTTTGGACTAGGAGTGTTGACAGACTGGCAGAGTGTAAAGGTCATGTGATAAAAAAAAAAAAAAAAACAATCTCCTAGAAAATCAATCCAATATTAAGGATTTTAATTCAAAGCCAGCGACACCCTCAGAAATGATGAAAAGCCCGACATCTCCAAATTGCCCTGTCAATCACTCCAACCAACAAAAATGACAGAAAATAAGTAAAAGGGGGAATAATAGATCCAGGAGGAATCTGACTCCACTGTGTCTGCTGTTCGTACCATAATCCCTAACCAACACCAACAGCATATATGAGCAAGCTGGTAATAATGTTGTGATGTCAAATCTGGCCAAACTCTTTCCTTCAACCATCAACACCAAGGTGAATCTATATCCAAAGCATTTCAGGTGTCTTTTGTCATAGCTATATTATGGAGAATAACTCCGATGAAGAAGCCCTAGAGAAACCCACAGACACATTTCACAGCATTCTTAGGACACCTATAGACATAACATTAATCACTACAACCAACACTAACCTTAACCCTCAATTTAACCCCAATTCTAACCTAGTTAAGTCTAACACTTAAAGCCAAAGATAGGTTTGAATCAAAATTCGGTTTTCATGAACTGCAGTGAACATGCTGAAAGTCGTCCATGTAGACAAAGTCAAATACAACACGCTGGCAATCCACAAAGACTTACCAATGGGCATATCTTCATAGATGAGAAGGTAGGTCGAAAAGAAGTAGTTCAGGAAACGTGGTGGCTGGTTGGAGCCTGAAAGAGAAAATAATCAATTTAAATGTTGACAACTTTTGACTTGAAAACTATAATTATTGTCTATTGTAATTTGTGTTTTTATTTTTAAAGATTTTTTTATATGTTCTTTCGGGTACAAATCTGGTATGCCTCATATATTTTATTTTATTTTTAATGCATTTTAGATTTTCAGAAACGGTGCAAAACCAATGAGTGTTTAGAGTCCCTGGAAAGCAAATGCAGAGTTTCTCCTCTTCACACATTATATATGTTAGAAAGTTGTTGCTGAACATGTGAAAACAATTACAGCAGAGGAATAAAGAATTATGGAGTAAAGATGAAAACAGATGCTCTCCAAAAAATGACGCACAAATGCCATAGTAGCATAACATCTCCAAGAAAGAGAAAGAGAAAGAGAAATATTTGTGTATATTATGTTTGTGTATATTTAGGCTGTCACTTTTTATTCAATATTATTTTAAACATGTGGTGTTAAGTAATGACTTATTTGAAAATGCATGCTGTATCTCATCGTCCATTTCAAGTAGTACCCCTTAGGAATGAGCAGAGGGCGCTCATATTTTTACAGATCCTGTTTGGGGACCTGTACGACGTGAGTGACTTTGGAAAAGTCAGCCGCAGCAGCGACAGCATCCTGGAGATGCACCTGATGCTTTGGTTGAGAAACATCAGAACCAAGTAACCGCACCTGTCAAAGCTGGTTCATAAATATGTGTGTGCTAGGGTCACCTGGGCGCTTTGAGCACATTTTCTCCTCCATGGGTAATATTGTAAATAAAATAAGGTTTCAAAAAACTGATCACTCCAGTTGTCTCGTGAGTTCCTATTAAGGAAGCGTTATTCCATCCTATGCTACTGTGCTGTAAGTTATGAATAATTATGCTGTTAATAAAGTGGTAATTATTAAAACTGTTATTAAGGTAATGAAAACTGACATTTGTGCAGTATTAGCAGGAACGTCGACGGCTGTGCAGGGAGTTTTTTTTATTTATTCATTAAAACTAATTACGGGTCATTATATCCATCCATCCATCCATCTTCTGCCACGTTACCCTCCACATGAGGGTCATGCAGGGCGCTGGTGCCAATCTCAGCTGACATAGGGCAAAAGGAAGGGTACACTTTATTGTAAGGTCGCCAGTTCATCACAGGGCCAGGGTCATTATAAATGAATTCAAAAAGTGGTAGCCTTCGTGTAAAGTATGATGCTAAACTGTGATTAAATTGGTGAAAATGTCACTTCTCTACATGTTTGTTAAACAGGTGGTTTCATACCGGAGCATTTACGTTCATATATTTTCTAAAATATGTTCAGACACTTTGGTCCCCACTTAAGAATGTGTGTTCAGGTCCTCCAGTGGACACGGTCCCAGTGTCTCAGAGCAGAAAATGATGTGAAATCAATTTTTTAAACACTTAGCAACTTGTTTAACCATTCAAATCTAGTTAGGTGGGTAATATGACGCCAGTGTAAAATAGGTCTTGAAATAGGTCAAGAACTCAATCTTTTTTTCAATCTTTGAAACCAACTTATGTTTTCTTGGAAACCTTAGGGACTAATATAAAAAATGGACCAAAGGTGGCACAGCCAAGAGGAAATGTTTGGGGTTCATCATCTTGACTGAGGTTTTCCAATCAGGAGACAACCTACTACCCATTTCCATTGCAACGCCACACTTTTAAAAAGACCTCTTAATGGTTAATAGTCTTCGATGTTTGGACAATGTCCTGTGGGGTCTGCAAGCAGTGTGATACAAGCTGTTTTGTTGGGAAGATCAGGGAACAAATCTGATGGTCTTTGATCAGCTGAGCTGGGCAACAGACCACACTGAGACGAGATCAGGGGATGACAGGCTGTTTGAAGTGAGAGTGCTTGATAGAGTGAATCTGTGCTTTGAAAGTGGGAGCTTTTCATTCAGTCATGTGTCGGTCTGTGTGGAAGATGATGCCGCTTTGCAGGGCATGGATCTTCCGGGGTGAATGGGAACAAAGCTCCGATCTATATCCGTGGCTTAATTACAGCATTTAGCTTGGGTGGTGAAATACCGGCTACACAATAAGCGCAGTAATGATCATCAATCCAATTTGCTGGATCAAGGAGGTAATGCTAAAGGAGCAAAGAGTCAGTGTGTTAATGGGTTAGTTTGAGATGCAGGTGGAGGGCAAGACACGAGGTGTGAGGTTACAATAGGAGGTGAGAGAGAATACACAGTATAAATAAATCCCTGGTAAACTTATTGTGCTTTGATGGAAAGAGATTGTGGCATTCACTTAATAACTTCACCTGCTTCTCTAGAATTGTGTATGTGGGACTGGAGGTGTCTTCTGCCTGTCACTGTAAGACAGAAACTGTAGCTTTCCACTACATCGGAGCGCTCTCTTTTTAAGCCCTCACTGAAAAATACCTAGCAGGCGGGCATATATTTTTGAGCGTCTATTTATTTATTTATTTGGGCTGAACAATAATGTTAAGTCATTATGCAAAACAGGTGAGAAAAGTGAGCTGAAACAGAAGAGCAAGAGTAGAGAAATGGCAGAGATAACGAACAAAAAAAATAAAAAATATAGACCAGGTACTGAGCTGAAAGGAAAAGCTGTACAAGTCAAGAAAAGGTAAGGGGAATACACACTGTATAGATGGTATTCTTTCAGGCATTAAATAATGAAGAACTGAGAAGAAGTGGGAGAAGTATTGTAAAATTCTGCTGTGCAATCAAATCCTACTGTTGCCTGGAAGGTATTCATATTTTATCAAGTAACTGAGAGACAACCTAGATAAGACAGCTTTTTATTCCTCATCCTGTATTTGAATAAATAAGGTAGATTTATGGTTAACTGTTGATGACACCGTGATAATCCTTTATTCAGAAAATGTTGACTGCCTGAACATAAAACCCTTTCAATTATCTTCAAACGCTGCCACCTGTAAATCCACTGCCGTTTAGGCTTCATCACAAGAACTTAAAATGGGCTGCATTTCAATTAGATAGTGTTTTTAATGTTATTTAATATAATGGTGTATATTACATCGTAAAAGAAGTAGTAAAAGTCTCTGTAGCATTTCTTTTTTTTTTTTTTTTAAAGAGTTAGGAGGACTCACCTTCACAGAAAGAGTGGAGAATGAGGAATGGAAGGAGGAGTTTGGCAAATGTCATCCTGCCACCTAAGCCCACGCTCCACGACATCACCTGCACCTGATGAAGTACAAGACAAACGGGGAATATTGTCACAGTTATTTAGTTAGCTAATCATCTGCATTGCTGTTTTTCAGTCAAGCCACAAAATGACATTTTTATGTTAGGTAATTACTGTGTAAGTAAGCAGGAGAAGTGATTGGTATAATTAGATGACAGAAAGGAGATTTGCTAAACACCAGGCTTCAAGCAGGTGCTTTCTTGTGTGTGTCTGCTTGAGTAGTGGGATGATGGGGTGAACGCTAATTCACAGCAACAACTCATTTTAGGGTACGAGCGTTTTAATGACCGTAATCAAGACACTGCACTGTTAATTGTCTGATTCAAATATGTGCAAATATCTTGTGGAAAAATGTGTAAATGGCATTTTCAAGATGATGTGGCACAGTTTAACCAGACTTATTATAAGGATACTTTTTTTTTTCTTTGGTCTTCTCCCTCTCTGGGGTTCGCCACAGTGAATGATATTCACTGCAGAGCATATTTGATTTGTCTGAGATTTTAAGACCAGATGCTCTTCCCGATGCGACCCCTCCCCTCCCATTTATCCAGAAGGAGTACAGTAGGTGGTCTCCTAGTGACTGTGGTCAATTTGGAGTGTCCAATTAACAGTGAGCAATAGGATTTGGATACCTTGCTCAGGGGTACTCCAGCAACCCTCTGGTTACAAGCCCAAATTCCTTCAAGCATAACTTATAAAGCCAAATAATAACAGACAAATGTAGAGACAATGATGACAATTTGTAGAGTATATACATTCACAGTACTGTCACCGTTAAAATGCAGCAAAGACAAAGTAACTAACTGTACATTTCCACACAGCTTTATCGCACCGATCTTAAACTCACAAACTCGGATAAAGATTTTTATCTCGTGTGCCTCCTTCTCTCTCCCTCTCTCCCGTCATCAGTCCCTTTCCTTTCTTTCTCAAAAGGCCATGATACAACACTTCAGAGAAAGGGAAATGACTAATTTCCACCCACTGCACCAGCTCGTGTCGCATCTGGATCTGCCAACATTGTTGCGCAGACCACACAGCATAGACTTAAAGCTAACTGTCATGATGCAATACCTCTCCAGATCAGCAGATGTGGATATTCTGTACACATTTCACATTCAGTCACTTACTGCTGGAGCTACAATCCAGAGAATGCCAGAAAATAAATGTAAAGAATTTTTAGCTTCTTGAGGTGATCAAAAACGTAGCTGCCGTCATTTGTGTTTTGCTCAGTGGATAACCAACAAGTTTGATTTCTCTTCCTCCTCCTCCTTCTTCTCTCTCTTTGCCAATTCAACATGATGAATCAGCCAAACAGCCACCAACTGTCTGCTGACAAAGACCCACCAACACTAATCAGCGTGCGCTGAAGCTCATCGACGGCCCAACAGTTCACAGTAGGTTTGGTGTGTCCCAAGCTGAATTTGTTCCATCTATTTACACCGTCATCATGAGTCTCAGCAAGGTCTCTCTGGTCAGCACAGCAAACTCATTCTCTGGCGATTTAATTTTGAAGGGTTATCCTTCTAAATCGTCTTCCTCCCCAAAGCCCACTGTGCGTCAGCTCATGGTAAACTTGTGCAGAGACTGGGTTGCTGCTTGTCCTTCAGGTATATGATGCCAGAAAAAAAAAAAAAAAAAAAAAAAAATTAATAAACTACAGAATCCAGTGTGATAAGCAATCAATTACAATATACTGCTGTGTGCGGCTGCATGCTGTCCTGTTGCTGTTGTGATCTTGCAGATAGAGTATGTGGTGGATTCAATTTAACCTATTCAGGTGAGTAGGGAAGAAGCAAAGTTAAGAATAGACTGTCATTGTGTGGGTGAGAGTGTGTGTGTGTGGATTCCAGCACATTTTTATTTACCGTGTGTCAGTTTGAATAGTCATATTTGTTTTCATTTGTATTCTTGTTTCCTCAGGATTATTGCATTTCACCTTCTCTAACAATGCAACCTGGACGACTTATTTCATTCCCCCCCCACCCTTGGTTTCCTGTCCTCTCTGTCTTTGCTTTTACACATTTATCTCTATCGCTTGCTGGGACCTGAAGACCCCGTCTCCCCTTCACGCCCCCTCCTCCCATCTTGTCCTGTGAAAACTGACACTGGTGCTTTGGTAAAGGGTTTGACTGAATGGCATGCTCAGAACGCAGACTATTTCACATTTCCACATTTTGGTTTTTTCCTCAGCAAACATTTACTTCATACCTGAAATACCTTGACACACTCGGCAACTAATTTAGCCAAATATTGGCATGTACATTTTTAGCAAATAATTGAGTGTGAATCACCAGTGTGAATGTGGATAATCAAAAACAGTATAATTTTATATGCTATATTGTTTTTAACATTTCTTTACTTTGTAATCCATTTCTCACCTCTGCGTCCGGCCACTACTCAGTACACACACGCACACACACACCTGTCTCTTCACTATACTTCCTCTAAATGCAAAAGGACAGTTCTGAGATGACAAATCGGTGACTGACTGAAGGATAATGGTTAGGACAGACAGGCCGAGTGTGAGAGAGCTGAGGCTGAAATCGAATATACAAGCAGCATCTCCCTCTACCCTCACCAGGACACCATAGGATTCAATAATCAACATTACACACAAACAGCACCATCAGAAAGTTACAGAGGGACTATAGCTGGACTATCCTCATCTATATCTGTACCTGTACGTAGTACTTTTTAGATAATAACCTCCATGTATGCATTTTTTTTACAGAGATTTCAGTTATCCTTTGGGAGTAAAATGTCTTTCCAGAAAGACAGACCACACATCAGTGTCATTTTTCATTCAGTACTAAAAGTCTGCCCACACTGCGCCTAAAGATTAGAGCAAAATGGAAATTGTTTCAATAGAGCGTGCAACTGAGTTTGTTTAAATGTCCTTAAGTGTTTAAGTACAACACACACAAGTCCATTGTCTTGGTAGAAAAAGGCCCTGCTGCAGCCACTGTAAGACCGAATGAATTAAACAGTACCAACATACCCTGAGAATTAAATGGAAAATGTGGTTTGTGCGACTTAAGTGAACTGACCCTCTAATAGCCTGGTCTGTCAGGTTGTTCTTACTCAGACTATATTCATAATTCCACTATTGTTATGTTTTAGCACCACTTACAATAACATTATTGAAAATGGTATGGTAATTGGTCTTTTTCCTCAGCTTTTACAAGGGTGACTCACATTATTTTGTGACCATACAATATGCCGTTTATGGGGCATACAGTTTGTACCACTGCAATCAGTTAAGTATCACAGTAGGAGACGAAGTGTGGGAAGGTGAAGGGTAGCAATTAAACTCCGTTGAACGTCACAAGAACAATGGGCACGGCCTCCTTTATAAATCGTCTTTGCATTAATCGCACTTAACCAGTGCCACATTTCTCTGATTATTCACTTCATTTTTGCCCATGCAAATTCTGAGCTAACATTTAGTTGAGAACACACACATATATAGAATATGATCATCTTCTAGTTTCTTAAATGATCATGATTTACAATATCCATTTAATTACTTAATTACTTAAATATAACATACAGTACTTTTCCTTTGAAAGGGATAGTCCTTAGATGAAAATCAATTCTGGAGTGATGGTAGGTATCAAATATGTCTTTCAGATTACAGATTTAATGTCTGATGACTATAAGAAATGGAGGAGAAATGCTACCGAGGACTAACACGGAAAATTGGAGAAATGGGGGAAATTACATTAAAAGAATTTAGTGCAAAAACATTAAAACCAGTGGGACAGAATATGCTGCAATTAATCAGTTATGCATGCTTGTTCAACTGCTGAGAGCTAAACAGGAAGGAGGTCCTCAGTGCAAACTCCTGCAGCACTGTCCCACTCCACGGACTCAATGGTTGTCTATAAATCCCTCACTTTCAACAGCCACTCCTTCAGAGTCCTACCAGTCTCCGCGCCCCCAACTGTACCCACTTCCACACTTTTTGCACATTCACATTGTGGGACCTCCACATGCCATCCCAAACCAATTAGCAATGAGTGGAAATCAACGCTGACTGACTGACCATACGTGTTGTTGGTCATGCAGGTCATGTATGTTCTGTCCACCCTGTCAGACCTAAACATACAGACAACAAACATTATCACTGACGATTAAATATACCCTTCATTCATCTAAAATAACATTAAACATTTGTTTATGCAAGAGATGGACCTACCAAGTCTAATGCCTACTCACATTTCTGCTGCAAAAAAGGGAATTTGTCTAGAAATATGTATTCACACCCAACACCTCAGTGTGACCACAATCACAGGCTCCCTCCGTGACAGAGTGAGAGAGAAGAGCATCTAGTTTGAGAAAGGGCCACAGTCGCTGCTCGTTTTGTGCTTACCATCTTGTAAAAGTACGTCCCCATTTTTTCTCTATTTTACCATAATCATATTAGTCATAGATTTTCTTCTTCTCTTTGCTGCTCTTGGTCCTATCTGGATTGGTTTGTCTTTTCCTTTTTCAAAACAATTATTCTTGTGCTGACCTTTGGCAGATTATTACGTCTCTTGTGTACTGATGTAAAATGTCAATACAACAAACACGTCCTCTGTGGGCAATATATTTGTTGTGCAGCCTTGTTAAGTGTGGGTTCAAGACAAATTTTGTCAACACCCAAAGAGTGATGGAACAGTACATCCCAACGCTTTTTGTTCAAACGGGAAGAATAAACATTATTTTGGTGACACTAGTTACATGTCATTATCAAATCAATTCTCACACTGATAATTCTAGCCAATGATTACACCTGTAATATCCCGCAATGATCCTGTAATGATCCTGCCATGGATCCAGATTAAGTTGTATTGTTGTACTAGGAAAAAAGCTTAGGCAGGCTGAGATCAAGGTCTATTTAATGAGTTGTGGTTCCATATCTTATCAGAGAGTAACGTGTGATTAAGTCAGTGTAAAGTGAAGAGACATATCTGGACCTGCTGTGCTCTCTGCAGAGCAGCCGGACTGCCCACACGGCTGTATCTCTCAGCTTACAGCACTCAATATTATTGATTACATGGCAATTGTGTCTGACTTGCCTTAACCTCAAAAGGCACTCTTCTCAGAGAGAGTGGTGGGCCTCAGCCGGCAGCCAAATCTGGATTATCACAGCAAATCAATGGCAAATTTCTGCCTGTCCTCGGTCCTCATGAAAAAGCCATCATTCATTAGCACGGTGATCACAGACAGATTAGCAGACATTTGGCTTTGTCAGGGAGAAGTGAGGGACAGCACTGCTCTGATGAGCTGAGTAATGTCTTCTTTCCCGCCCTCCTGATCTCTTAATCTCCAACATGACATGACTCTCGGAAAGCCTTACTCAGCAAACCTTGCTCATAGGAGTAGCGTTTGGACTGCAGATCATATATTACTCTCTGAGCAGAAATGATAAACATAAATTACTTTCTGACAGTCAATATAGATTCAGATTCAGTTCAACATCGCTGGCTTTAATTGATTCAATCGAGGAAATTGCAAAGGCTATAGATCATAAAAAAGGTATGCAGTGGGAATATTTATAGATCATTAAAAAAGCCTTTGACACAATTGATCATAACAGATTATTCAATAAACTACAATGTATAGGATGGGGGTGAGGGGGTGTGACTTGTGAAAAGCTACTTAATGGAAGTTGGGAGAGTTTACTTTTGGTGCACTGCTTTTGGTGTCCCCCAGGGGTCAGTGTTGGGTCCAAAAAATGTTCTTCTTTATATCAATGATATTAGCAAGGTATCAAAAATAGAGTGGTTTGACATTCTATACTGTTCACTAGTTTCACCATGTTTAAATTACTGTGCAGAGGTTTGGGGCAAGAAAGAAATGTCCGAGCATGACAGTTCAAAAAGATGTACAAAAATATTCGGGGGTGGAGTGGCTCAGTGGTTAACACCGGTACCCTGTGTGCGATAGACATCATGGTCGCAAGTTCGACTCCACCCCTAGCTGATTGTACTCAATTCCATTGTAAGTCGCTTCGGATAAAAGTTTCAGCTAAATGACATGTAATGTAAAAAAAATTGGCTTCCACCAGGTACAGGGAGGAAAAAGGGCTTTGATGTGTTACATTTATTTACTTATCACATATTTATATTGTTTATGTAACCAAAATGTAAATAAAAACTTGTGATCAGTTATTAAAAATGTGGAGAAGGGTTAGGATCAAATAAGATAAGGTTTCTTCCTACTCCTTTTCAGGTGTGTTTTTTGGTAGTTGAGTGTGTTTCATTTCTTTTTTTTTTTTTTTTAAAGTGCATGTTCCGCATTTGAAATAAAGCCTTCATTCATTCATAATAACACTGGCACCGTGTGACTAACTGTGATTAACAGAGAAATCTGTTCACTTTGGCCAGGTCTTGTATGGTGCTCAATAATAATAATGTAAGAGGTGACGTTAGAACAAGTTAAGAAATGGCACAGTGAGTCACAAGTGGGCAGCAGGTAGGAGATGGTGGAGCAATGAGTGGAGCCTTGCAGAGTACAGACATGAGCCTGGTATAACTTGTGAGTAATGGTGTATTTCCACCGGCTCTACTCGTCTCACCTCGGCACGGCACGGCACAATTAGGTTGCTTCTCTACTACAAAAAAGTACCTACTTAACGTGGGCGGAGTCATCACTGCACGGCTGAGTGATGACATTGTTTTATACGCGCACGAACACACACACACGAGTGACTGGTGACTTTACACCACACTCCTGTAGTTGTTTGAGATTAACCCATGTTTTTAGGATTGTTAAGAAGTTTTAAGTGATCTACAATTTGGCGCTGTTCGGTTTGATTTGCGTGTGGGACGTCTCTTCCTGTGACAGCACTCTGGCCAGTCAGTGGCCGGCAATCTGATCATCGCATAGTACCTACTCAGCACGCTTTTGGAACCTCGTCTGGGCAGGTACTAAAAACAGTACCTGGTACCATGCTAGTGGAAACACTACTTAAACCGTGCCATGGCGTGGCGAGACGAGACGAGTAGAGCCGGTGGGAATATGCCATAAGTGAATACAGCATATTATGTTCAAAACTTTCTACAGTCGTCACCAAACCTCAACAGCCATAAATGAGCCCTTGAATTGAACAGTCTCAAGTCCTTTGAAACCAACAATAAGATCACAAAACGATGTAAGTGTTAATGAAATGGAAAACGTGCCTCGCATGGCCTTAATCTCAGGGGAATCGAAACCGGTAACTGCTGATTAGCTTCCTCAGCATATAGCTCAATGGAAGATGACTAACCCTGCATACACAAAATAGGAGGAGTGCATGCCAAGCCAAACTCTTGCTGCCTGCATCTTCTTTGATCCTGCATGAACTGATAGTAAAGCTTCACAAAACACTGTGGGAGAGAAGGGGCAGCTTACACAGAGCCTGGAGAGATTGTAATTATCAGGAACAGGATGGGAGCGCTGTAAGGTGCCGATTAACTGCACCCTGTCACAAAACACTTGAGCAGGCACAACTTACACACTGCCCCGCGATGACCAACACCGTGATGATGAGCATTTCGGTGACATGTTGCCTAGGGGGGATGGGGACGGGGGGGAGGGGGGTGGTGTAGTGGCTGATTAGTGTTCACTGGGAGGATAAAAGGTAAACAATAAACCTCCTGATGTGCAACACACTGAGATACAGAAGGGTAAGGGAGTAAAGACTTGGATAATGCATCTGCAACAAGAAACTAAACTTAAACCCATTAAAGATGAATAGGGTAGTGAGGTAACGGGTGTTTGACCCCATGGAGAAAGGTCAGCTCCTGTACAATGTCTAGTGTTTGTACGACATGCCATGTCATGCTGTATTGTATATTCATGAATTTCTATTTCAACAACAACGATGTGCAAAAATGATTGGACTAAATGGGGATTTGTTGATCAGCTGATGTTAGACATGTTATACACCACAAACAGCAGTATACTGTACATCCAGGCCAGAAAGCACTTATTCCTTAAGAGTCACAGAGGGAATTGGAGTCAATCTAGTGCTAGTTAGTATACACCTTGGACAGATCACCGACATACAGAGACAAAAAAGCCATTCAAGATCATGTTAAATCCGTCAATTTAGGATTAACCTAATCCCAATCTGCATTTCTTTGGATTTTGGAAGAAAGCATGCAGAGAGTACATCTGCATCTACACTCTGCAATATGAAAAATATAAATGGCTTCATATTACCAAAAAATTAATTGTGGAATACTACACAACAAAATATGGTGTTCCTTAATTTGTGAGAGTTGTGGGGTGGGGATTCTCCGGTTTACAATTTGAGAATTAAATAAAGACAATGATTGCTCATCCCTTTCTGCCTTCATCTGTTATTAAAACTGCAAACTCCTGGCCAGAGACCATTTGTACGTACTGTATAGAGGTTTCACCGATTATTGTTTGTTGTCACACACGTACAGACAACACTACATCCATTTGGCTTTTCACCCTGCTCACTGCAATATTACAACGAGCAGGTAAAAGCACTGCTTATAGATTTGTCCAAGTAGAATTGTGGTGCAATGTTACATAAAAGTAGGGTTGAATGCTATGTGGCTGAAATATTGGAGACAAAAGTTTACCACATCCATTAAATAAAATAAATCTCAGAAATAATACTCAGACATGGATTCTATTAAAAAAAAAAATAAAAAAAAAAAGTAAAGGCCACAGAAACATACTACACAAAAGGTGAGTAGAAAACAGGTTACCATGTCTGCTGCGGCTGCAAACCTCCTTTTTGCCTGAGTGCAGAGTGACTGACAACACAATCTTAGCTCTCTGATTTTAGGCTTTTAGTGGTATTGTGGACAAATTGTAGTGAGAACATAATGATACACTCTGTGACTTTTTACTCTCATCTAAAAACAGCACAGATCAATATGCTGTCATGTCCCTCTGCTCTATTTTTATTCACCTGAATCTTAATGTCTTCAGCTTCACCTCTATTTCACCATGCAGACAGCCTGTAACAGTCTTTTATGAGACAATGAGTTTCCCTCTTTTAAGCTGTGATCACACCATTAGCATGTCATTTGTCTCTGTGTACACCGGCCTCCACTCTCCACTAACCTGTTATTTTCCCTTCTTGCTCACTCACACATAATACCAGTAAACAAATTTAAAGTCTCCATAGTGTGAATTGAATGCCTTGTCCCCAAATGTTGATGTCAGCCGTAAATGTCCGTTCCTTTCTTTTCACTGTGTTTGGCAAAGCTGTCCCAGCAGTGTATCAGACAACATAAACACAGACAGTTGTGTCAAGAGGGGAACCAATATGCTTTAGAGACTCATTCATCTTTTTTTGTGTGTATTTCTTTGTTAGGACACTGTCATTCCACCCCACTGAAAACTGACAGATTTGATCTCAATTGAAAGATCAAAAGACACCATTTAGCAGCTCCTCTTCAGCACAGATGACCTTTGCATCTCAACATTTCACCTCCCTCTTCATTCAGTCCTACCTCCCATCTTAATTTACCCTCCATCTCTCACGCGGCTGCAGCCCCCTTTCAGCGCATCCTTCCATGTGTAAATAGTAACAACAAGGATTTGTCACACAACAAAGCTGCCATTAAATTGCATTTCCGTTTGTTTTACGTGACATGGTTTATTTTCAGGAGAGAATAGGATTTCACACGGTAGCTCTGAGAAATGAAAACCCTCCATCCACTCCTTCAGGAAATTTCAATTTGCAGAATATCTTCATAATGAATGGTTTCACACTTTAACAATGACATGGATACGGGAATTAGTAGCAATGGACTAAAACAGGATTATCATGGACAGTTGAGTTTACCACCAGCTATTTAAGACAAAAAAGTGAATTGTGAATGGTCAGATGTACTATGGAGCACCTTTATCCCTAATTTGGAATTTTAAATGGCATAGCTTCACATCCCAAAAGACAGCAGCATGTACAAACCAACAGTTCACCTGTACCGCAACAACAGTCTGAGCAAAATCATCTTCACAAACCCTCCCCTCCCATCCAGCCTGTTTTCTGCAGTTCTGCCCAACTGCCTCGGCTGATTTAATGACCTCACAGTAGGACCAGGAGAGAGGCGGGTGTAGAAATGGGAAAAGGGGATTGCGTACAATAACAATAATCACAAGTACCAGGAATGTTGTGCCGACATGAAAAAGCAACCCACAAAAGGCAGAAAATGGTCGTTCATGGTCTGCGAGTTCAGTGTAAAAAGCTGTCATACAGAGAACGCATGGGCTCAAACAACAGTGCATTATTCTGTCAGCAAAAGTATGGCTGCACAAAAACGATATTCCTGTCAAGTTGAAGTCTATGACCTTAGACAACAAAGGTGGGGTATATGTAAGGATTCACATAAACAAACAAATAAGTAAATAACTGACTTAAAAAAAAAAAATAGACACCTACTCGACTGTTCAGATGCTTTTACTTTGGGTAATCAATGCCAAAAACATTTCCCACTGGCTCCACTTTCCCAGTTTGGCTGAGCTACAAGAATTAAATCGGATGCTCCCATTTCCATATTACTACTTTTACTCATGCTTTCACTAGTTTGCCATTCTTCATTCTTTACCATCTTCACACTTCCACCCTTTCTTGTCCTCCTACCTTGGTCTGCTGCCAGTTCTTACAGGATTGTCCAGTAGCCACTGTATCTGCAATTTATTCCTCCATCCTTCATATTGGGTTTCATTTGAGCCTGTCAGTCAAGGAGTCTGTCAGATATGGACTCTCCATTTCAGTATATTTTTTTCTCTCCTTCCTCCTTGTATTCTGAATGAATTCAGAGAGATTGACACTCAGTAAGGGCAACTGTCAGAGGCATGCTTTCCCCACATAATGCATGAAACCAGCAGCAGTCTCACACATACAAAATAAATGGGAATCTCTTAACTTCAAATATATCCTCAACATCATTTTACAAGACTCACACCCTGTGCACCACATGCATTTTTTTCTTTTCATATAGGTTATTTCGAGAAGAAGCATATCAGTGATTATTCGCAGGGGGACCTCTGTGAGGACGGCAGTGAAGCTGGAACATGGGATTACTGAGGCCAAAATATCCATGCCGCATACATTTGAAGTGGAGTAGTGACAGCATTTACTCACGGACTAAACATGTTTGACAACTCCATCAATAATCTGATCGTACAATATAGCCTTACTCGAGAGGGTGAGAAAAAAGGGGCTGACATATTTCCATACTGATAAAAACAAAGCGATGGTGATGTTCACTTATTTGATCACTCAAATGTGGCACGGGTACCTCTATACTCACTACACACATGATTTGAACAACAAGCTGTGATGATGGCTGATAAAAAAAGTTTGAGGCCACAAGGTTAAAAACAACTTGAAAGAAATGAGGAACAAATACACTATAGTAATAACCAATTCCCATGTATACACTTACATTCAACTACTACTACCACATGTAGAGTACAATTACAGACATTATAGATTTTACAATGATCAACAAGATGTTCAAATGGAGTGGTGTTCCACTTTAACCTCTTGCTGCGTCGCTGCTGCGTTCAAGTGACACATGAATAAATCAGTGGGCACCAAGGCGCTTCCCAGCAGGCACCTCTGGAGTGAGCCGCCCGGGCCACCTGAGATAACACAGTACACCTGACACCTCAGCGTAAGCATGCACACCACCTCACGTTTACTGACCGCTTCATCACTCTGATGAAATAACCTGCGATGGCGCACCAGCAACAGTTGAAGTGGACCATTAAGGCGAGTCAAACGTCACTTGGATGAAGTGTGATCTCAGATGGGAACTCATGATTCCCCCATAATCGGTCCTCCCACTTGCCAATTAGCTCATCATAATTGTCATCCATCATCAATCAACTGCTACTAAAACTCATTATTGTTGCGCAAATCCGTTGGGTAATAACTCACATTGCGCGCAAAAGTGAAGCAGCAGTGAGCGTAAAAAAAAGAAGAAAAAAAAAGTAATGAATTAGAAACTATATGTGAGGTAGAGTACATAACGAAAAACAGTATTTTAGGTCAAAACAATCAGCTGTGCCGCAGCCATCCCTCCAACACTGCGCCGTGTGTCTTAAACTTACAGCATGGTCATATCATTATCATATTTTCCTACCTTCCTCGTCCGTGTCCGTCGCCGGCTGAGCGCCTTTAGATTCGATTGCTTGTCCTGCTGTGATGCGTTACCAAGTATCTGCTGCTTCTCTCCCTCCCTCCCTCGCTACCGTCCCCTCTTTCTCTCTCTCCCCCCTCCGTTACTTTTACTATGTCACCACCACCACCAACGCCCTGCTCTTTCACTTGCCAGTGTCCAGAACTACAACTGCAAAAAGCGACCAAACGCAAGATAAAGCCTCACTTGTGTGAAGCTCCAGCATAATAATGTCCCGTAAAACAGCCACACGCCACTGTTCATAAACGGGCTCAACTCAAACAAGTGCAGCACTCAAAGCAGACACAGCTCCATTGGTTTTAAACGTTGTTCTCAGTTCAAATTTAAATTAAAAAAACAACAACAGAAAAATCACTTCACACAATGACAGCATGTCCGTGAATGTAATCTAAAAAAGAAGAAGACTCTGATTCATTCATGGCATTGTAAATATGATTTAAAAAAATAAATAAATGAATGCTGAAATGTGCAGGCAGAAAAAAAAAAAAAACATCCATGGGTGGAAAAGGGCAGAATTAACTAGGACAAAGATATGTATCAGCAACCCTTAATAAACTTGTAATTAAATAACACTGATTAATTAGAAATTCATTATTCAACCACAGAGGTCATCGATGTGAAGAGCAATAGTCGGTGTGATAGCACCACCCACTGTGTCATAGAGGAATTACATCACAAAGCAACAGCCAGTGTGAGAAATATTGAAGAAATTGTCCAAATTAAATGTCCCTCTTATGATATATAATGCAATTGTAAACTTAATGTGATAGTCTATAACCGAACCAGTTTGTATTGCCTCTTTTTATTTTTCTGCAATTGGCGTTGATTTTATGTGAAGCCAGGCACAATTTTCCACATCATCGTGACCTAATCTAACCCTTTTTATCAGGGTGTCCACTAGCTGCTATCAAGTTTGTTAAATGTAAGCAGTCTTTTGTCATGCTAAGACATTGCTTTAGAATTCAGGGTTTTCTCATTCACAATCTCTGTAGTCTCCGTTAAATTCGCAGAACAGAATGACAAAGATCTTCAATTTTAGATGTTGTGACAGCAATGCACAATCAGATATTTGTATTATTCAGGCGTGTCACATTTTTGCACCTATTTTCTTAGTACTTAGGGTTAGACTTAGACTTAAAGTGCAGTGCAGTGCATCTGTTGCCCCTCTCTAAAATGCATCACAGAGTGAGTCAGAGGCATGGAGCCAACAGGTTTAATCAGCATTGTGTGAACTCATTTGACAATGGTCCATTTATATTTAAAAGTTAAGCATTACAGCTTTAAGCTAATTTTGCAGAATAACGTTTTTGGCCTGCACTCCCACTTTTCATTCAACCATTCATTTGCCACTGGCCTAAAATGCATCCATCATGAGCTATTGGAAACTATCCCCAAACTTGATTACCATTCAGTAACTACTACACTGAGGGATATGCAATACATTTGGACGTCATCAAATCCAACTTTGCATAGATATTCAGGAAAGTGTAAATTATCTCTTACACAAAGAATGTCTGTCAGAGGATGAGCAATTAAACTCTGAATCTAAACGATGCGTCAGCCCCTCAGCCTTAAAAATAAACAATATTATTACTAGCCCTAAAAAAATAGCTGAATATGTACTGTAGGAACATTTCATAAAGAACTAATCTAAATATGATAAACCTATTTCAGAAGCCCTGAAAAATGAGGAGCCCTGAAAACTGAAAAAATCCCCTGGAATTGTCAGGTTAGCCACTGAATTTCATTTGTGCTTTTGGGGATATTATTAAATATATACATTTTGTCAATTAAAATGAAAAAAAGGATTGATTAATGTGATACCTAAACCAAACAAAGTTTCTCTCTGGAGACTGAGAGAAACCAGAGACAAACTGTTTGCACTTGTATTTGCTAGATTAAAAAAAACAAAAACACAATCAGGCTTTCATGTCCAGCCGACATAATAACAATTTAAGATCAATTATAGATTTTCTTGGCTACTCAGTATGTGGAATTGCCAGTAATCATTGTATTTTACGATTTTTCTAAAGCTTACAATACAGAAGAATACCATTTATATTTTAAGCTTTAAAGTTATCTGGATTTGGACAAGTTCAGTTCTATAGTTAAATTTATATACAAAGATAAAAATAGCAATTCAGTCATTTATCCAAGGACCACAAATAGATTCCCTGTAAACAGATCAGTACAATTTTCCACAATCTTATTTCTCATTGCTGTTCAGTTCAGGTACTAAGCAGCCCCAATTTAAGGGGTTTATCCATTTAAAAAAAAAAAAAAAAGAAATCAGGAATTTTTTTAATTTAAAAGATAAACTTGAAATTGAACCATCCATACAGTTGATTCGATTAGTTTTCTAAGGCTTCAGGGCTTCATCTCAAGATAAACAAATGTGAAACCATACTTATAATCGAAACACATTCAAAGTAAAATGAATTAAAGTAATATACAAATCCTAACCAGTATTTTTAATAAATTGGCAGGTCTATATTTTCTATTAACTTCCCATTTCTACATTACATTGTCAAAGTTTTTGTTATATGCATAGTTTATCCCCATATAGGGAACAATGGAAGCATTACTGTTTGCGTAGACAAAAGGCTTTATTTATATACACATTATTCTTTTGATATCAATGGCTTGTTGGTTAGTTATGAGTGATTCATTATTTTTAAATCCTCTCACAAGCAGATAATACAATTATGAGATGAGAGCCGTTACTACAACTGCTGTAATAGTGAAAAGTCATCTTCAATTTCATGAAGCACTGAGAGTAGAACCCATTTTAATGATTAACTGTAACGTGCTGAACAATAAACATTATGTAATGATTTTTTTGATGGTATTGTTTGGCACAGAGTTTCTCAAACCTGGTCCTAGTCTGGTTAGAAGGCATGGCTTTTAACATACAGATTTTGTACTTATAACAATTTAAGAAAAACATCTTAATGTTTTACACAATACTATATATTTGACCAATTGACCTAGAAATATAAAACAAATGCAGTTTTTTAAAAATAGAACCAGAATCTCTTGCACAGGTTCTTCTACTGTACATACTGAAATTAATGTTGGTGTCATCTGAAAAAAAGAAAATCATGCATTGTTTAAAACCAATGGAAATATTGAAATTAGCTTCAAGTCAAATGAAACAAACTTTGAAAAAAATCTTTGGTTACTGTTCTCTTCTCCTTTCTTTAAAATTTTGACCTACACATTTTTATGTTGTATTTTGCCTTTGCAATATTCTCTAGTCACTCAATTCTGAATAAGTAACTGTTACATGCTACATACAAGGAGTATGTATCACAAAAGTTTAAAAAAGAAAACAATTGTCAAGTGAGTTTCCACTCCATCTTCATGCATGAAGATGCATAAACTATAGTAATTCAAGTGATGTTTTGCTGCGCTCTGGTGGATTTTTCCCTTTACTGCATTGAGGAGATGCTCAAATAGCAGGTTTGATTATAGTGTCAATAACAACACATGAATGCAAAGAAGATATGAGGCCATGATTGTTTTGTTTTTTCCCCCTTCAGCCCTTTGTTTGACATGCGAGTGTGTGGATACGTGACATACAGCTACATTTGTTTTCCTTTATATTAATTTAAGGACACATAATGTACAACTATAACATTTATTTCTCATTAAATTAATCCATTGTAAATGTCTTGATAATCAATCAGCTGTTTGGCTCATAAAATGTCAGACAATTGTGAAAAATATAAGTTTGAAGGTTTGTGAAATCTTCAATGTCTTGTCCACAAACAAAAGATATTCAGTTTACTGCCATAAAGGAGAAAATAAACCACAAAATATTCACTTTCACATGGGTGACGTCACAAAACTTGTACTAAATAATTGGTGATTAATAATTAACAGAGAGGAAACTGGTATGTACATTTTGACCCAACATGTTGAATACAGTACTGTATTAGATAGACTTGATGCAAAACCCTACAGGTGCTGTGGAACAACAGCAGTGACAGTCTTGTAAGTTAATTAGAGAGTTAGGCTGAACACATATGTCTTTCTCCATTGTGACACATTTGGTGAACTGCCAAATGATAACTTTAAATAATCCTACATGTCAAGGTAACCTGTCAACATTCCTGTGGTCCCTGTGTGGTAACCTGAATTAAATATAACCATAATGTTATGTAAATGTGTAGGTTAACCCTAACCCTTATTTCGAAGACTTTGGCCAAAATCATTCATTCTTTTTAAACAAATATCATGAATCTTGACATGTGACTGCATTTAGCCACAAGCACCACGAGGTGGAAGCAAACCTGTAGCCACTGAGAAGAGTGAAGCCCCAGCACATTTGGGCACCTGCTCTACCAGGTGAGCTGTAGGTCACCACATGTGTAAATGAGGAAAATGTTAATGAAGAGCATACTCCGTGTAGGTGTCACAGTGGACTCAAAACAGCCAATTATCAGTAAATGAAATGCATCTCTTGTGAATGTTATTAATTAGCTTCACCAGTGGTTTTCCTGCTCCGGCATCAATTTGTCAGCTGTAAAATCGGCTCATTGCCAATGAGACCATTTGCATTATGCCATCTTTAAATGTTCCCAAAAATATGTGGCATTTACATTTCCTGTAAATATAAATACTACTGCTTGCCAATGTCCACACTTGCTCTGGAAATACATTGCTCATAATGATTCTCACATCTGCAACCCCTTCTACCACAACTCCATGGCAGTGTCAGAAACTTTGTATGATGCTAATTGGCGATAACCACACAAACTATGAACCAAATACTGTTAAGAAGATTTGAAGAAGTTTGCTTGTTTGACAAGTGATATTTAGATTTGGTGCCAAATTATCACTTCACAATCACTTATCACAATCATTAATATTCCCCCCGAAAGATTACAAGGCTGGACATGCATAAATATCAAACAGTTCCCTCATTTTCAGTCCCGTTCTGTTTTGAGCAATGTGGTAGTTTACTAATGACTTCCCAGCTGTCAATTCGAAGAGAAGCTGGCGCCAAAACATGCAGGAGGAGGGTAAAGAAATCTCAGCCTTTTACACTGGCACTGCCACTGTAGTTTCCCTTGGCAGACATGAAAACCTTGACAATATCTGGCATCCAGCAATGTGCACCCTTCTTTTAGTGACAGTTACCTAACACCTTTGGAAGGACTCACTACAGGACCATGCCAAGTAGCACCAGGTGTAAAATATCCTTCCCCGTGTCCCATTATTCTTCTCTGCAGAGCCGCTGAAAGTCAGACTGTGCTCAGCAAGTACAAACATGATTGTTGGTTACAACGTGACAGGTGAAAACTCCAAACGCAAGACTGACTCAGAAGGAAACGTGCAGGTAAATAATAAAAATAATGACAGAATTTTCTTCAGTCGTCTTGGTTTTAATGTAAATACGGCATTACTTAAAAAAGGGACAGTGAAACAGAATAGACCCTTCCTAAAACTTACTGGTAGAAAAAGTTTCTTGGACTCGCATTAGTTTAATAAAAGTTGCTCTTTGAAAACATGTAGAAACCAAGTCAAAGAAAAAGTCACTTTTAAACTATTTCAATGCCTTTATTGTAGTGACATTTAAGTTCAACTGTTGAGAAACATCATGCACCGATGCATTTTGGCCTCTGTTTGACACTCCAATGAAGGCTTGAAGTCTAAACATGTTTTAATAGTTTAAAGAGAGTTCCTTGGAGCTTTTGTTTGACATAAACCCTTCCTTAAATACATTAATAAAACCATAGACTTGTTTTGGTCTGAGTTGCTATAAAAATGCCACACTTTGTACAAGAGGTAGACAATATGAAAACCAAACATGCGTCATCATAACAGTGAAGTGGCAGTAATTGTTTCATGAATGTGAATGTTTGTATTGTTTATACAAAACAAACCATAAAACATTTGATAGAAAAAAAAAATGTTCTCACCTGTAATGTTTTCGTTATTACTGCGTGTGGAGGAAAATAATAAGGGGATAACAAGATGATGGATAAGAAGGGAGTGGGAGACGCTGCCTCTGGGTTTCACAGTGAGGAGACTTGGTGTTTCTGCTGAAGAGAAAAAACAGCTTCGCTAAATTAACAATGAACCACGAGAAAGGCTTTTAATACACTCACGTGAAAACCCTTTTCACCCAAACGATAATACACCAAGCAAATACATTAGCATGTCGACAGGAGATGCTAAAACCAGGGATAATGACCAACTGAAGCTATCCTCTACCTCGACCTTTTCGAAAGAAAGCAACGGTTATATTCCCTTTAATTTCGACCATGACACAACACTCAATACAGCAAAGGAAAAACATGTCATGTCCAGCGACCACGTCTTACCTTTAGTGTTACATCACCATAACTTAAGTTTCAGCCACTAACTCTGCGACATCGCTCGACAGCGTGTCTGTTTAAATTTGAGATGCTTATCGGAAGCTCCCCATGTTTAGTCTTCCAGGTCAAAGTTCACCTGTGCGTGAGCCCCACGCCCAACGGTTCAAATCAGGTGTCAACTATTCAGATTGACCATATATGGGCCGCTGCTGGGGCGTCACAGGTGCACCGGAACCGACCATTAGCTACAAAACGTGACGCTACTCAACTTCAAGTTTTCAAGCCTTTTTTGAACATTTAATCGCCATGTTTTACTGTCTGGAATTACATTTACATCTCGAAGTATAGACTTAGATGTACCTACCCCATTCCTATTATACACCCATCACCAAATATTTACATATGTACAGTATTTTATACAACACAAGAATATGTCTGGCCTCTAACACGACCATTGCCATTACCGTCCTGGATTAAACTGCTGTTCTTCATCCTGATATTTATTTAAAATTTGTATTTTGTATATTCGTTTAAACGGATTTATGCTTTTATTAATATTTTACACTGTTTCACAATTTAACCTTGTAACCTTGATTGTAGTTGTAGATATCTGTGACGTCATTCTTAATAGTCAAAGCAATTTTACTCATCAGAATGACGTCACTTTCTGACACCATGACTATGTCGGATATTCTTATTATTAGAAGAAGAAGGTGGAAATTGAATTGCTTCCATCACTCTGTTCATGAGTAAGACATCACATGTTATTTCTATATAGATAGTGACATTATTCATATATAGAGTGGATATCTGTGTGGCATAGTAAAGGCAAAAGATACACTCTAATAATTTTTGGCATATTATTTTCCATCTGGAGGATTTTAATGTAAAATGGGAGGGAGTTTATAGGAGGAATCTATATCAGAGGACTTGTAATAGAAATAAATTACTCTTTATATACTTTATTTGGTATAACTTTTCCACCTTATCTGTGCTGCCTCTGTAAATAAACCAAGCACAAAGAAATTCACAGGTAATACCGGTGATAATGCTGCAATGTCATGTCTGTAAACAAATTTTGAACCTTGAAACTTTAGAGTGAATTGATCTCATACATCCTGTAAAGCAACTTCAGATTTTGAAGTACCTTTGAAACTGATGAAGTTTGTCTGAGCATTTTAGAAAATGCATCACCTTTATAAGCGTGAAGGGCACTAACGTGATACTGCTCTTTGAAAAGTGAAGTGCGTGACACCACCACGCAGCAGGAGAGTAATACATCTGCGTTGATTTTTGACAGACTTGGATGTGATAACAGATGGCAGGTTGAGCTCTCATGAATATCAAGGAGCAGGACGGACGTTGGCTTGTTTCTTCAAAATCACATTAAAAGTAAATTACTGGGAGCATTCTGGCATCGAAGAAGAAATTGTAATTTTCTCAAAGGAGAGAACAACAGACAGGATAGCTGTCTGATTTTATCCTCACCCTTCCTCTCTTCCTTTACTTAATTGCACTTGCTCTGGCAACCCATTCTCATTGAGTTTTACGACCACTTGGGACATCTCAGCTACACAGTATTGTTTTTAATTTGCTCTTTGTCTTACCTTTTATGTGTGTGTGTGTGTGTGTGTGTGTGTGTAAGATGCAGCTCTGATAAAACACTTTAGACCACTAGAATGCTGGAGTTATGATTATCAGCTGCATTTAATTTTTATTTCTTCCATCACAACACATGTTACACTATGTGTAAGTGCATTATCTTGCTTTAACCCCTTTACATTAGTTTGTTTGTAGTATATGTAATTTTTTATGACATAATATACAGATCTAATGCCGATAACTACGGCATAACACAAGACACTGTCATACATTGCTGCTCGCAGATAGATAATCAGGGCTTGAAGCAACAATTTGCCTCCGACTGGTTGAAGGTAACGACAGTGCCACTACTGACCTTTAACAGAGATGTGGGGAAAAAAAATCACTGAAATTAAATAGTTAAGGATTTAAGTCTTGAGCTGTTCAGTGGATTACAGAATCAGATCTTTCATGTTTCCTCCACAGCTTGACTCCTAATACAGTTTAAGTGAAAACAGGAGACAATGGCCCATTTATACCAATTGTAATCACTCATTTCCCAAAGCACTTCACTGTGGTGCTCATAAATTATGCCACATTCTTTTTTCATCCCGTTTGATTGGTTTTCTCTCTTCTCCTTAATGAGAAGTCAGGTTTTTTTTTTTTCTATTATCAAAATGACGCATTTAGACTTCAAACAGAGTATGGAAATCACATTAGAGCATGTTTAGTTACCATCTCTAGCCTATTATGAATTTATGGTCATGGACGTATATAATGCAGCAGTTTTTCACGTTGAATGTAAAGAGTCACCTAAATCATTCAGTAGAGTTTCAAGTCAATGAGAAAGTGCAAAACATAACACCCATACATGTATTTCCAGTTTTTCTGTCTATCTGGTGTTGATTGAAATAGTGTTATTATCCCCCAGTGTGACCCTGTCTCCTTGTGTTTCCTTAATTGGTTTAAAAGGTGATTGTTTGCCTCGATCACAGTCCTTGATGGTTTGTTGATAGTTTTATGCCCAGGATAAATGGTGAGTGTACAAAGATGTAAATCTCAGTCTCCACTCCAGCCTTGGGTCACATTGTGCGAGGAGGGGCTGAGATTTACATCCTCAGGCCTGTGTAGTTAAGTTTACAGAAGAAAAACATGTCAGAGGAGGTCAGAGAACGATGAGGTTTGTATTAAACATCCATGTCTCCTATAAATTACATTTATCTGGCCCTTTATACATACAGTAAATATGTTTCATAAGTAGGGCTGGGCTTTCTAATGTGCTGTATATGAGACAGTGGATACTTGGTTGCCACATGTTTTTACTTGAGAGGTGTCAAGTAAATAGTCGGATATTAACTCAATAAATACTGTAAGCCCAGCCCAAGGTATCTATATTATCCCCAAGGGGAAATGTGTTGTATAACCAACACTGCCCACATGCAGTCAAACCAAGCAATAAAATAGATTTAATAACAAATACTATCACAGTGAATTGTTTTAAAAGGCAGATGGCAGCAGCGATAAATTACTTTTTAAATCCATTAGTTCTACATCTTGGCAGATTGTATCTGTGAACAGATGGAAGCAACAAAAAGTCACCATACACGGGCTGACAAGAATCATCCAAGTTCGATTTGGCCTTTTTTTTATTTATTTATTTATTTTATTTTTTAAATCCTGACCACACACTTGGGATGAAGGTCATTCAAGGTCGTGCCAGCAATTTTGCCACACTGATATTCATTTCTGAGGTTAAGTGGACCCACATGAGCAGATTAAACAGAAGTTAGAACACGTTCAATAAAACAAGAAGGAAACATTTCCATAAAAGTACCTTTTGGCCTCGTACCTCGATGTCTGCCTGCGACGTACACAAACACATCGCAGGTGCATCTGATCTCTGACATGATTTATGTCTGTTAATGATATTCAGCAATTTAGCACAATATCCAGGGTGTCAGTATCTACTAAAATGTTTCTTTTCAACAATCAGTCCTCTTATCTATTTGTTTAGTTATTGCTTTATTCATTTTTTTTTCTTGCTGTATTTAACTTTAAAGCTTACAAATAAACTGTTGGACAGTTTTACACATAGCATCAATATCAGGCTCAAAGCTCACCTTTTTAATTAACCTTATATCAGTTTTTTAAACTATATGCACAATCTAGTGGTTAACATATATAACTGCATGAGACAAAAAAAGCCTCATACCATATGGGTTTTATGACACATGGAGTGTTGTTTACGTTATAGTATACAGTATAGGATGTTTCCATCTGTTGGGCGAACATAATATAGTCTTGCCAATTCATTTTCTGTGGCTCCAGGACAGTTGTACAATCTGGAGGACGGTTAATGACCGTGCAAAGTTATTTGTGCTGCTTTACCAGCTCAACAGCCTGAAATCTATTTTAATCTATTAGGTTTTGGACAAAATGTCCATGAAGGATGGTTTGCAGCAGTCTGAACCCTGCCACTCCACAGCCACAGTCAGAGTCATATCACTGAGAGAGATCGATGCATTTTCTTATGCAACAAGAAAGTAGGCTGCATCTCAAGACTAAATCAATATGTTTCCTCTTGCCCTTATTTGAAGTCTGGGTTTATCTCTGCAGAACCTGAGCCAATCAACAGGAGAGAAGTCACACACGTGCCGTGTGTAAATGTAGTTGATGAATGCATGAATCAGACCAGCATTGATTTCTCTTAATAGCTTAATAAGTCTCCCTATTTTGCTCGAAGACCAGTTGACGTATAGTCACACACAAGTGAAGCCATTTCTGCTGTTTCTGTCCAAGAACTCGATTTTCAATAAGTAAAATAAAGGAGATGACTCACTGACGTATAAAACCACTATATGCCCTTCCCTAATCATGTTGCACTTTAATATTTTGCCGCTGTGTGTCATTTGCAAAGGCAAACTAATTGCTGACATTAATTATTCATTTTGCTGATGATATTAGCACTAATAAGTGTGATGATAATTGGATTAGTCAAGCTGTATTAGGCACAGAGAACCAGAACAAGGTAGTGAGAACACTAAAATATGGAGAATAGAATTAAAAAAGCATCCCTTTAGATATAGAATTGTTGAAAAAATCTTTGTACCACCAAATCACCCAATTGTATCCATGTATATTTCCATATCTTTGATGTGATACTGCCACATTACGGATTTCTCATACCTTACATGGCTGGATGATTCATACTCATCTTATGTTTAATGTATCCAGGTTTTGAGGGGAAAAAAGTAGGACACTCAAAACATTCCACGATCTCTCTCTTCTTTTTTTTTTTCCACCAACAGCCAAATAACTGTAGCCCAGTGGGCAGTGAGCAGGAACCAGTCAGACCCAAAACCATGTGTATGTCAAAACCATGTCTCACTCCTGCCAATCAATAAAGTTGAGTGTTGGATCCAGAGGAAAATCTCCCCACAGTATGCCTCACAATTTTAAAGTAGAGCTTGTGGCAGCTGACAATTTAATCCTAACGTGGTCTGGTCTCATTTGACATTAAACAACCAGGTATCTAGCACTAAATGCCAAGTGCTTAATCTAAATAATTCTTCGGATCATGATATGCTATTGATTCTGTGTCACCATGAACCATAAACCGCTCAATATCTTATGGGAATCCTTATTAAAAATGTATCCCGAACCAAATTGTTCACATGAAGCAAACTCAGGTTGTTTCATAGCAGAGAATTTGGATCGAAATGGTGTATTGATTGCTTCTTGCTCTTTGCTGTAGGTCCACTCATGGGTGGATCACTCACTAAGTCCACTCACTGGTCACGACTGAATGATGCCAAAATAAAACATACAGTCATAGGCTGAAGTTTGCATAGGCAGCTTTCCCTTTGCCAATACCAAACCTTTTTAAACCGTACTGTATGTAGTGACATCAGCAGAACAGATTACAAGTTATAAAAAACTAGAACGTTGGCTCAGATTGTGCTACTTTTTGAACAAATCTCATGTTCAGTATTGAAAGAACCCTGTCATCTGACGTTTCCATAATTCACAAAACACCAAGTTGATGAAGGCAATAAAATAATGACAAAATACGTTTTGGATGACTACTTTTTGGATTCAGCATGTCAGGATGAGGCATTGGAGACTTATACCGTAACTCTCCTTTTCAGGGACATGGTTGTCACTCCTAGCCAGAAACCTGAGTCAAAATTCCTCATTTCATCTCACTTCATCATAATCCTCCCAAAAATACACGCGTGATGAAGGAACAACTATGAATCCTATTTAACCACGGATGCAGTCGTCAGCAGAAAAGTTTTGTTATCGCACAGTGGCTTAATACAACTGCACCAAACCTTTACAACCCCTCAGGTACAGTAGCTCAGCATCTAAAATCCCAGCCCATGTTCTGCTATAACCATGAACGTGGAATGTTTTCTTGTAAAAAATGCATCCAAAAGAGCAGTGCGACGTCCAATAAAGTCGAGAATTCAGGGAGCAATATCCCAATCTCTCTAAAGGATGATGAGTCACTGTGAAGCAGAGAGGATCATCTCCAGTGCACTTTCCCTCATACCCTTGGAGGTGATTAGGCGCACTCTGTAATGATGCATTTAAGTTTGATTTACTGAAGAACAACCTACTAGAGTGTGCCATATATCTACATTTTACAGTATAACCTCAACCTCAGGGACCATAACTTGGAATATACTCTGAAGGAAACAGAAATAAAAATATGCTTCAAGGAAATGTGAATATGAAAATGCTAATTACAATTAGACTAGATAAAAATGACTAAATAGAATTTTTACACCATTGCACATGGATCATAAACAGTTAGAACAAAGTCATATATTTCTCTTTCTCTCTAATAACTGTTGTATGTGATCATTTCTGTGAAGTTTCACAGTCATCCAGGTCATATCATCTTCTGGACTTAGCTCCGGGCATCTGGACTTGTTTATGTACCAGGTTTTGGAAAGCCTCCCTGACCGGAGTAAATCAAGAGTACAGTGATGCTGTGAGTTAAAATAGTTTTGATAGCTTGTAATAAACATGCCACACTCTGTAAAACCTGAAAAGTCCAATGATTGCCAGAAAGCTTTGAATCCAGCTCTCACCTCCTAACCTGCCACCATTTCACTTCTCCCCTGTGTGTGGATCTGAAGTTGGCACAGACTTCTGACACATTACCAAGAACTCTTCTGTGCGAAACCAAAGCCAGAATAAAACCTCCATTGTGTGTCTGTGCACGCGCCAATGCATGTGCACATTTATTAAAGCTATCTTTGTACTATGTCGCTTGGATACTGCGCAAAACACGGAGAATCATTTTGCACACGCAGCCACTTTAGTTTGTCAGGTCTGTGACCTAGAAAAGCAGCATCAATATTTTCAAGGTCAGGGACCTTCTTCAATGATGGTCCTGTCCTTTGCCACACATTGAGTATGTTGGACTCTCTATGCACTGACAATTACACACATCTTGGACCGACAGGTTACGCTAAGCCAGCTTTACAAGACATCAAATATTCATCTATGTCTAGGAAGCGCTGGCCAGGTTTCCCTGCCCGCAGGTGTGTGCTGCTGCTGCTGCCTCTGCTCCTTTATCACTGTCTGGCTACACAGGCCCAGAGATGCTAGACTCTTTGTAGTGGTGAGATTGGAGAATATGAGGAAGGGCCAAGAGAGAACACAGCTCCCCCTCAGCTATGGCCTTCCTTTGGCACAGTAATGTAATATCATGTGTCGGGCAAAGTGTTGAGTCTAATGCTTGCGTTGATGGATTAGTTCCAGCCGCCGTTCAACAATAGTGGCGATGAACCCCATTCGTCCAGGCTGCACCAGCAGGGTGGTTCTCTGCTCCGTGAATGTCACATTTACTTTTGTGTGTTTCATTATTCATGGGGAATTATTTGTTCAGCAGCAATGTCTTGTGACTTAGGAGTAGACTATAGGGAACTCAGTTGATTTCAGTGCTGCATTTGTGCACAACAGAGCTGAACTCATTCATCTGGACCTGAGTGGGGTTCCAGAAACTTCTCTGAAACCCATTTGATTCTCTTCCAAGTGAAAGTGAAACAGAGGGGTGAGAGAGTATCTCTCTCTCTCTCGCTCTCTCTCTCGCTCTCCCTCTACTTTGCTGTGTTCCTTCACTTTCCCTCTCTTTGGGTCACAAAACTCCAACCCAGTTCCCACTTTGTGTAATTGGTTGATGGAGCGGTGGAGAAGACTTTGACTCGACACAGGAGCAGGTTGCCAGCGTCACAGTTCCAATAAAGAAAATCCCCCGAGGGACGAGAAAGAGAGGGAGTGGAGTAGAGACAGGCAAAGGCGAGGAAGAGAGGGAAGACTGCTTCAGTTCTTCAGCTGACCGAGTCGCGATGGAAGCGCACGGCATGTGTGATTAGGGAGCACCGCGTCTGGAAGCGCTCGCTGTGGGAACGTGGGATACAGAGTGAAGATCCTTCAGAACTGACCGGTGCCAATTTGTTTTTGTTTACATCGTCATTTAGCGGATTATCTGAGAATCATGAACGTGCCGCCCCCCGACCGCAGGAAAAACGTGCGAGAACTGGCTCTGGAAATTGGCATTCGAGTTCTGCTTTTCGGAGTTTTTGTGTAAGTACAGCTTTCACTGGTTGACTTTTCTGTTCTCCTGAAAGAAAAAAAAAAAAAGATAATCTAGTCCGGCATCGTCCTGTCGTCACCATGACAGGCTATTCGGTCCAACGACCGATGTTATGCATGTGTGCCTCTCAGGGCATTTAGACAGAGAACCGCTGTATTGAAGTCATTTTGCCGCGGCGTGTCCCTGCTGAACCGCAGTTCAGCACCATGGACAGATCCCTACGAACAGAGGACGCATGCGGCGTTAACAGGTTGCAAGAAGCAAGTTGAATAGCATTTGACTTCATGGCATGAATCCTCATATGTCGTGTGTCACCATTACTTACTGACACCTGGGGAATACCCACGTGATGTGCTTCCTTCAGTCCATATTTACTGAGACAAAAGACAATTATAAATTGTTCTAGACTGCAGGTTTGATGTGATCCTGTAAAACAACATCAGGTCCCGTTTGCATAAATGACTTGTTGTGTTTTTTGTTTAAAAAGAAAAAAACAAGCTTCTGTGATTTGTTAGTTTGCAGAAAAAAACTGCCATTCATTTTTGCTGCATGTGTTGAAAGGAGTTACAGAGCCAAGAAGAGGATGATGTTGCATATTCACACGGGCAAACTCGAGTGGAGGCATCTGAATGAAGGGGAAAGAATGAGGTGTCTTTGTGTGTTTGAGTGTGAGAGTCTGCGGTGATTCATATTTCTTGTTAATTTGTGTTATGTGTCTCGGCTCAAGGCCAAACTGAATGAGAAAAGAAACAAACAATAAAACTATTTCACACATATCACCAGCTAACTGCAGTCGCAAAGTCCTTGATCATCGCAGTGAAGTCTACACACACACACACACACACAACTAAGATCGAATAATAATCCTTGTCTGCAGCCTTTAATTTACTGACAGAAATACTATGATTGGGTCACACAATTACATGTTTAGACGTCCTATACTGTATGTGATCTTATGCAAACTGAGTACATGCAACGCTGAATGATCCGAATAAAAAGCATTAAGACATTTTTTGCATTTATTGCATCTGTAACAGGATAGAGATAAATACTGGCTTAACAAAGAGCTTTGGGTTTACAGCAGGAGGATTTGGTCTGATATAGTTTTTTGGCAGCAGCAGTAATTGTTGAGTAAGCTTTATGTTCAGCAGATCAGAGTCACTGGCCCTCTGGCCCTGAAAAGCGGCTGTTCCATGTCTCACCTTGAAGCCAGTGGTGAAAGAGAGGAGGATTGTGGTAAAAGAAAAAGAAAGAAAAGAAAGGATCTACTGTTTTCTTTACTGGATATATGTGAAGGACGGTTTCAATCTGGAGCATTACTATGCTCTCATGTTTCATCTTGGGAAGTAAATGTTTTATAGCGTGAATGAATGGGCTCTTGTGAATGCATCAAATAAGTAGCTGTGGTCTGTATGCATGGGAGTCTGATTTGGCAAATGCAGACTTTACCAAAAACACATTTTACACAATTTATATCTCTGTGCTAAACCTGTTGCCATGATTTTCAGTGCAGCAGACACGGTAGCGACGGTATAGCTCAGTGGTAGAGTGAGTTACCAGTCAACTTCAAGGTAGTGGGTTTGATTCTCGGCTCCGCAAGTCCTTGGGCAAGACGCTTAACCCCATGTTGCCAGCAGCGTGTGAATGGGTATGAAAGATGAGTGATAGAAGATGCACTGTGTGAATGGGTGAATGGCAAAACTGTAGTGTAATAAAGACTAGAAAAGTGCTATATAAATACAAACCACTACATTTGATTTGTTTATGGGGAGAAATTCTACACCATGATTTCACGGCTTTGCTCAAATGTAAATCTTTGGCTAATTAGTTTTCATGCACCCTCATTTGTCAAACTGGGTGTTTTGTCAACCCATGATCCAAACAGACGAAAGCAAAAGGTTTAATCTAAATGTAAATAGATATCTGACTTTTTAAAAAAAGAGGGAACAACAAGAGTGGACAGTTGAATCAGAAAAGAAAAGGTCATGTTTTATGCAGCGAGCTGCTTATCCTCGACAGAGAAGATAATGAGACATGTGCTGTTTTACTTCCGTTGTAATCTAGAGCACAACAAGCAGGAGCTTTGACAAACACCGAGAAGTAATTTCTTCCTTGAGTGGTCGTGTTAGATCATGTCCTCAATCAATCAGCACAAGCTCAAGACTTCACGTTTCTTTGCATTTGTCCCAAAGTTCCTAGTTGGGCGTTAAAAATAGAGCAGAGAAATTCTAGTAAATTTTTTAGAATACTCTTCTCTTCTGTTCGGTGCAGAGGAGAAGACAAAACAAGGAGGACACACAAGCATGGAAAAGACAGATGTGGATAAGCTGAAGGGCAGTGAGGGAGCGCCGCATGAATTTGAGACTTTTCAGATTAAGACCTGAGGCAGAGCAAACAAAGACACACAAAAAAAACCACTCTTATCAACACAATCTGAAAGCTGCTCGATGCTGTTTTATGAGCTGATAACAAAATGGAAAATATTTGTTTGTGCTAAGACCAACAATTTGCAGGGACTCATTGTGATAAAGCAGGAATCTTTTATTATTGTCATTGGTGTATGCCAGAATATACAATGTGTGGTGCTCATTGGGGATCTTTTTTTTTTTAGTAATCATAGTCAAATGAGGTTGACAGTGTGTGGCATAAAACATTCATCCCACATTATTTGGCTCACTCACTTATGGGAGCAGTCCGGGGAGGTTGTGTTGGCATGGCTTTGAAAGACTTGTGATATGTCAGGAAGAGGCTGAATGTCAAGCATTAGTCTGTTTAAGAACAAGCTGTTGTGCTTTTGTTTTCGGGAGATAATGGTCTCCAAATAGTATATTAAATGTAATTTAGGTTTTGTTACTGTTTTTGGATTGAATGTGTAATGCTAAAGATTTTTTTTGTCCGTCCTGTTTATCTGGCAACCCAAAGATGACTATGGTACAAAACACCTGCACATTATTAGAAATGAAACAGTAGCAACAAGGTCATATGAATTTATTAAAGAAACAATCGCAAACCATAATTTGATTCAATGACTTTATTTGATTTTTTCCCGCTAAAGAGGCCTCCGTGGAGATGGTTGCTAAGGCGTTAGAGGTGCACAGCCCTCCGCCTGCAGCTCTTCACAACAGCTTACTCTGGCTGCTCCATTAGCTACTCGATTGCAAACTAACAAGACTATAGGTCAGACCTGTTATAAAGTATAACTGTTGCAAACCACAATAGAATTTGAAAACTATAGCTCAGGTCTGCATGAAAAAAGCCACTATCTCCATCATTCCGTCATGCAGCAGTCGGCAGAGCAGTGGTGTTTATCACTTAGTGAGTCAGTGACAGACATTTACATTTAGAGGGCTACACCTGCCGTGCTCAGGAATCACGTTTCAGCCTGACACACATCTAGAGTCATTTACCATTTTGTTTACCTTTTTTTTAACATTATTCTCTGTTTGCATTTTCTCATGTCGGCATCAGAGGTGCTGAATCGTAGGTCATTCAATCTGCAACCCTCGTCATCTCGGAGCTGAGGGGGAAAAAAATGTACTTTACAGCCTTCACAAAAGCCCTGTGATGGACTGGCGACCTGTCCAGCATTTTGGCCCACAGTATGTCAGCTGGGATTCGCACCAGCGCCCCCCGCGACCTTCATGTGGAGGAGAAAGCAGGAGAAGACGAGTGAGTGAGTGAGTGAGTGAGTGAGGCTCCAGGTTTGATCTTATCATTTAAAACTGATCAGAGAAAGTGTGTGACCTCCAGGATTTGTTACTTTACCATGAAAAATCAATATGTATGGCGTACGTAAGAAGTCGATGGAAAAACGACGGATTGTTAATGTGAGCAAAAGGCAGATGGAAGAGTGCTGTGAAGAAAGGATGAGCAGACAGAAGAGAACAGAGGTATTTGTGTTTAGCGGAAGAGGAGGTGACAGGAAAGTGTTGATCAGCTCGTGCTGTAGGGGATGTCGCAGAACTAACTGTGATTCCAATGACAGCAAAGGCAGCTGACTATCACGCCAAGAGCAGGGGACTCCTGACAGCTCATTCTGTCACTGCCCTGAGCTATTTCTCCCTCCACAATCATTTCATCAGCTCATTATGTTTCGCTCTCCCTTCTGTCATCTCTCCAACTCCAACCTTCCATGGGCACCTCTCTGTCCTTGTTTTTTTTTTTTTTTAAATCATGTTTTTCTTGAATACTGCAACTGTTCTGTCCATCATCGAGTCCATTAGGTTTTTAAAGTTTTACTGCAAGCACTGACGGGAGAATGAGAAGCAAATATTGCGCAGGAATATGTATATACATATATATATATATATATGTATATGCAACATACATTTATTAAAATTGGCAACTTGTTTAAATCAGTGATCATACGTCTCAACCCAGCAGAGCCCACTTCTGGCAAGTGCAACAGATTTGTTGTCATGGCAATGAGAATACAGGGCGTGTGCCATCAGTAGGCATACCACGACCTTCATTGTCATGGTGGCAATAAAAAGCACACTTGATGTTTTCTAAAGAAAACCCAAGCAACTGTCTTTGGTTAAGATTAAAAACAAAAACAGATCATGGTTCAAGGACTTATATTATGGTATAAGAGAGCGGCAGTGTTCCCCTACTGTGACCTGACTTCCTTTTTTTGGGACTATGCATTTTTTTGCTGCCAAATATTTACATATATCTGAATGTAACTATTATTAACAGCTTCTGTTACATCTTTTTTATCTTGATGTGTGCTTACTGTATTCACTGTACAAGGCAAATGTAGTAAATAAATTAACAATTTATGCTATTTTGGAGAATAACAGTCCTCTTTCCAAAGTATTACATCTATATCCCTCATTATAAAATCAAATTATGAAAATTACACTGTTATGCTTACAGGGTACATTTTAAAACAGTCATTAGGACTAAAGTGGAGCAAGGACTGTGCTGATGCTGTGAAGCAATTTAAACAATACTACTGTCACACAGTTAATGCAGCTGGTATGTGCTATTAAAATCATCATAATGAAAATAAATCCAGGAATTATATTGAAATGTTACAGATTGAAGAGTCATATACCTGATACCTGAACAATACTTTCACAAACCCTGAAGCATTTTAGATCTTTTAAGCTTGAAATGTGCAATGCGATGATATTTTGTCATTTTAATTTTTAGAACTGTGAGATCATTGCACATTATTTAGAAGAGGCAAACAAACGCAACAATATTTCACTGATTAAAAAAATATCCGCTCAGTTCAGTTCATTGCCAGACTCAAGGTCCAAATTAGTACATCGAGCTCCAAGCTCAGGAGATGTGAGCGGTAGCAGCAGACACATGAGACACCGCAACACACTCTCTTTGTCTGGAAATGTTCTGGGGGGAAAAAAAGTCACCATTAGCAAGTGGAGGGAGACATTTTTGAACCACGGCTGTAACTCAGTAGGTGGACACTGAGTTGAGGGTGAGGATGGTGGAGGCGGCGGTGCTGCAGACCATGGAGCTGCGGACTCAGCGTGGAGGTGGCAAATCCTGGCTCATCACAGAGGGAGAGCCCTGCACTGTTTTACACTTCCATCATGCCACTTCTACTCTGGCTCTCCCACCTCTGTCACCTTTCCCTCCCTTTGCTCTTTTCTCAGGCATTTTTCGTGGAGTTGCTCCATTACTGTCATTTTCTGAATCATATTATTATCCGTACAAAGACAGAAGAGGGCTGAGGAGATGAAAGAGCCTTCCTCCAACACACACACACACACACACACACACACACACACACACATTCCCGCTTCCCTAGATGGAGGTCTGCTTGCTTGTTATATATTTAGAGCTTAAGGCTGGGGGAAAATGTATGTGTGTGTGTGTGTGTGTTTCTCAGGCCCCTGTGTTCTGATGTCAGACCAGCTTTTCCTTGATGAACCCTCACAGGTTTCTTTTAATGCACTGCCGAGTGGTACAGCTCATGTTTTTGCCACAGTTATGTGACATGGCTCCATTCATTTTCAAATCATCCATCCATCCAAGTACAGTGACAGTGAGTGCTCTTAATGTAGCTGATTAGTGACCTCATCATTCTATTAGATAGATAGATAGATAGATAGATAGATAGATAGATAGATAGATAGATAGATAGATAGAGAGAGAGAGAGAGAGAGAGATAGATAGATAGATAGATAGATAGATAGATAGATAGATAGATAGATAGAGAGATAGATAGATAGATAGATAGATAGATAGATAGATAGATAGATAGATAGATAGAGAGATAGATAGATAGATAGATAGATAGATAGATAGATAGAGAGATCTTCTCGTCTTGTACTTGCACACACAGACTAATAATATGTTAAACCCATGTGGGTTTCAGTTCAGGGTCTTTAAGTTACACTATAAAAGAGACATTTAAATGTGTCTTTGAAGTGAGCAGAGAGGTTTGATCATTTGAAACTATGAATAAATGATCAGTCCCCTCCTCTCCCGTGGAATACTGGGGAAGCTGAGTTGGCTGAATAGATTAAAAGCCCTGGCTGGTTCCCACTCCGTGACACCCTGCTGTACCAACTTTAGCCAACCTGTAAAGTCTCTGTAAGAGCCGCTCCTTAGCGTCTTATTTGAGTATGAATAGTTGCGTGCGCACTGAGCAGTTAGAAGAATGTTGCTGTGTATAATGTACTGTTCGCAGATTATGGAATATTAAACATGAAACAATTACATAATATACTGAAAATGAGACAAGTCCATTAAAATCTCGACTCTTCTGTACCTGTCTCATGAGAACTACAGAGGTCTTCACACCACAAAGGATGTCGTCATCAACATGTACATCGACTAATGAGGTTCCCATAGAAACAAGTGTTTAAAGTATTATTTAACCCGTTTGGATAAACACACAAGGATTTAGTCCATGACATCTTTGTATGGCAAGTTTCCACTTCATTGGGGCCCAAGATGGCAAACTTTAATAAAGCATGTTTCTTGCCTGAAATACACACCAAAGACGTCTAAGATTACAAATACCAAACAGTTTTAATTTGAAAGCAATTTTACAAACATATTATGGGAGATCATTATTAGATTTCTGTCCATAAACCCCTTCTGAATCCTACAAACTGCACATTTTAGGCTTCTCCAACAATGTCACCCCAAAGCAAATTTGATTGTGTGTGTGTGTTTGTGTTTTCAAGGAAAGACACTTCAAATGATAACTCATCATGATTGAGGCTGAAAAAAGGAGATGAAGCACACAGACTGTGATTCAGTATACACACAATTACCAACAAGCACAATGTCACAATAGATTCATTACAGTAGAGCATTACTCTTGCAAGAAAAGGAAATTGAAGTCCATGTATTTCTTGTGGGTGTATAATCTGTGATTAGATGCGTGTGTGTGTGTGTGTGTGTGTGTGTGTGTACATGGTTGTGTGAAGCAGTCACATCAAATCATATAAGCCTGCACATTACATTACACACTGGCTTCAGTGATGTGAAGGGGTGTGAAAACTTCACCCTGCGTGAAGCTTTTCTTTGACCTTTGCTGGGACGGACAGTGAGCCTGACAACACTGGTAAATGTCAGCTTTATGTGCCCAACCACACAGTGGCTGTGTGAATGAGCAGGGTCACAGTCTCTTTTTTGGGTCTTTCCACCGCCCCTATACTTTTCTTTCCCTGTCCTTTGTGTGTGTGTGTGTATGATAACCCTCATAGTGCCGCTGATTTGATACACCCACAGGCGAGCAAAGGCACCCGAAAACCCGTACACGCATGTGTCTTTTTCTTCCCACAGACGAGGAAAAATCTGGAAAATGAGTTAGAAACAAGAAGACATTTCCATGATTAATAGGGCACAGTGGGTCACACATTTCTTTGATGAGTGCAGTGCCGTTTGCGGCAAAGATCTTAAGCCCATTGAGAACTTATGGGAGATTTTGGACTCATCGCTTAAAGTGCTCTCTAAAACAGGGCTTTTCAAAGACAGGTTGGCCAAAAAGGAAATTAACTCTCTTTATGTGGGCTACACAGAATATTTGTCCAAAACATAAAATAAAATAATAATAATTTGGCTAAAATTAAAATGTCTATAGCAATTGGACATTCAAGAGACGTGCAAAGATTCTATGCCATGAACATGAGCCATTTTGTTTAGTCAACAATTACACAGTGATTGACTTGACGTCAGCTGTGTGTTGAAGTTGAAATGATGCCAATAGTACCTGTTACAAAAAAAGGGTGTAGGTTTGTGTATGGATGGCGGGGACATAGCCAGATTGTCTCTACTTATAGAGACAGGGCAATGTGTACGTGTGCGCGAATGCGGTGAGAGGAGAGCGAGTGGATTTTACGAGCGTCAGTGAATGCATCACAGCCGAACAGAAATATCGCTGCGAGTCACAGAGGAGATGAGAGAGAAAAATAAATAAATAATTCCCTGTCCATTCGCTCTGGAATCAACTATTTCCTAAGTCAACTTAGAGCTTTAGCGTTTAGCTTTGGCGAACAGCATCGCAAAGCACTTTGTCACTTCAGTTCCAGTAACGTGAGCGTCTCTGACCTGTCATGTTGCGGCCAATCACAGCCCAGCACCATGTTGCATGTGTAACATGACGTACATACGTACGTATAAGAAGGGCTGTATCTGGCCCGCGGGCCGCTAGTTGAGTAGGCCAAATTAGGGCACATCTTTTAGAAGTAGACTGGTCCCTCCAATAGAGTTCAGAGAGTTGTAAGATCAATGCCAGGGTTCATTAAAAGATATTGTGGCAGCTTGTGTTGGCTCAACACCTTAAACCAAGAGGCTTTACTGTATGCCGGGTTTCCCTTTCATTTGTCACCTGCCTTTTGCTCTGCTTAGATTTGAAACATGATCGGTGCAGATCACAGATTCCTCATCTCAGTTTTGAGGTGCGGTATTACATGCTAGAGGAGCCATTAGTGCAGAGCTGTTTGATGTTGGCATCTCTTTGTGAACAATAAACAACTCATGTGATCACGTTATCCTTGATGTTCATTCAGACGGTGTGTCTATTGAGACAAAGTTGACAGGGGTGAAACAAAACCAGATTAGGCTTTGCGGGAAAAAAACAAAAAAACAAAATATGACAATAATAATAAAACAATGTCAAGAAAATATGACAAAGCCTGTCTTGGTGTCTGGTTTATAGAGAAAGCGTAGGGAGACAATGAGCGACCACTGTGCGTTGTTTATTTCCGAGATCTCAGCAGGAACATCCCTTTGTAGAAGTTGCCTCAGTGAACAACAAAGCGTCACACAAAGTTGCATCGAAAATTGGCCGGTGAATCTACAGCAGTGGAGCTCCCACTCCCTGCCGCTTAAGATATGGATTTGCTTCATGAGATGAGCGCCACAAAACACAAAATTCATCTGTTTTGTCGCACACGAGGCCGAAGATTATGCAATTTTAAAATGAGCCTGAAGAAATCTTGCCTCGCTGACTGACCTAAGACTGCATGCCTCGCCTTCTACCTGTAGAGCAGGGGTGTCAAACTCAAATGACCAGGGGGCCAATGAGTGTCTAATCTGATCAAGAATAAAAAATATTAAAAAAGTAGCAGATGGACACATTGAGTTTAAAATTATAACACAACATTCCATCATTTTTTGCATTTTGCATTAAAGATATTCAGTAATTCAGAGTAAAGATGCTTGTTTTCATATGGAACAATGTATAACTCACAATAATAACTTCACTGGTGCAAATCTAGTAAGTTTTTTATTTTGTTTTTTTATTTTTTTATTCTATTGTGTGATTCTTATTCCTTTTGTACTGTGAGTCCTGTTTTTTTTTTTCTTTTACTTTTGTATGGACCTTGAGTCTGAAAATAAAGCTTTTCTATCTATCTATCTATCTATCTATCTATCTATCTATCTATCGATCTATCTATCTATCTATCTATCTATCTATCTAATAGAGAAACAAACCCAAAATTAAGCAAATAATAACATGGGCAACTGCAACTGAAACACCAAAAAAAAGCTTATATGTGCAATTTAATGTTAATATTTAGTCATTTATTCAGTATTCTATATTCTACATGTATCATTTCAGCCAAATGCACATGTGTTTAAAGGAAGGTTGCGGGCCACGTGATATTAAGTTGCTGCTGCGGAGCAAAAGCGTTTTACCTGGTGATCTGGATTTGAGCAGGTGTTTGCACAAAAAGGGTCAAAAAGGGAGGAGAAAAGCATGGCAGGGAATAATCAAGAGGGTCTTGATTAATACACTAACTCAGAGAAACACAAGCATCAGGGCAGATGAATCTAAACTTAACAAGGTTAGCAGATGTTATCAGTGCGATCAGTTGCTTTAGAGCAGGAAAAACCTGAGCATGCAGCTGTTCTCCAAACCTGGTGAGGAGAGGAGAGCTGAACATTGTCCCCACTGTGCTCAATGGCTCTCAAGTAAGAAGGAGCATACGCTTGAAGTTTTAAGACATTTTAAACTCTTGTATCCTGGTGAGATACAAGCACCGTCCTCAACCAACAGATGAGATAAGTGCATTTACGCGAAAGGGAATTTTGCAGATTCCTTTTTTGGAAAGTGTGAGAATCTGTTGAGCCATGACAATGATTCCCAAACAATAGTGCTCAGAGTGTCTGTATGAGCGATGCATTCAATGTAGCGGCAACCTGCTGATTTCAGGACTGCTGCAAGAAGGAACCACCTTATCGATTTGACATCTGACTTCAATGTGAGGTTGAGATTACACCTCAGGCTCTGAGTGAGTCCTGGCTGCCTGTGGAGAGGCAGAATCCTCTCAGAGGGCAGGGGGTGGAGGGATGCAGACATTTGGCTGCCCTTTGGCAAATCCTTTCTCTGTCAGATGGGCTTTTCTGCTGTTGCCCACTTTTAAGAAAATGCAGATTGAAGGTCAACATGGAGAAGAGAGGGACAGTGTCAAACACAGGCTCAGTGTAGCCACTAATAGTGTTTAAATGCACACACACACATGAACACACGGTGCATATAACTACAATAATAATACATGTCCCATTCAGCTAAGTAAGTGCTAATTATTCAGCTGAGTAAGAAATAATATTATTTGAGAAAGTGAAATGGAATATACCTAAGGAAACAAAACAGGGTCTTTACAGACTGACACACAGTAAATGCAGCTAAAACATAAAAATATGAACCTGGAATTTTCATCTCTGCTCACCACCAAGGTTTTTGCATGACAAGGAGAGGATGGGTGTGTTATTTATTCGGTTCCCTTTAGCCAACTTGAGAGGAGATGTCTCCAGGGAAGCCAGAGCTAGCCGAGTGTCACTCAGCATCCATCTCACTCCTCTCCTCCCTCCTTTGCCTGTGACAGGACCAGTGTTATGAATTCCTGACACATTCGGCCAAGAACCTGATTGCAACCACTAACACAAACAGAGGCTTCACATTCATTACCGGATGACTTCATAGGAAGCCTCATCACATCCCAGTAGTTAAGGTAATTGTGTGGATTAAATATGATTATGTTGCCCGCACAGTTTGCTGCATGGAAAATGACAGTAAGAGGAGGATTTTACTGTAATATTATGTTAATATTTTTGGAAAATGACAATTAGAGCATGACTATTTTAACACTGGCTGTGATGGTAAATTTGTAAAAGGATATTAGATCTGATATTTTCCTACTTAGAGGCACAGTTCTGTCCAAAGCCTCAGTGTGCCTGTCTCCATTCTTCAGTCTCCTGCCATAACAGCCACAAAGCCTCAATGTCAGGCTTACTTCTTCCTGCAGTCTGATTCATTTTTAGCCCAGAGTGAAACTTCCCAAAAGGAGCAGTAATCTCCTGGTCTACAATCAGTGCCACACATAAGAACACATTAGTTACCAAGACTGTGCTGGGTCTACAGGTCCAATAATGAGCTCCTCACTCTGTCACTTACTTCCCCTCTTTCTTCTCTGTGACCCACTCCTAACCGAATCACAGCTGCCTGCTTTATTAAATCACAGATATCCACTTATTTCAAGCCAGCACTACTCGAAAAGTTAGATTTGATTTGGCTGGAATATCAAATGTGCTTTGTTTTTGTCTCCATGTGGAGTATTAAATGAAAATTCAAGCACAACGTGTGAAATATACTTTAATCATTCCAGCAGCGTCGAGTGTGTAGATATGTGGCAAAGCAAAGCTCTCATGCCGCTTTGATTCATCAATCATTACAAAGTCTTCTCTTGTAGGTTAAAGCATTGTAACAGCACATTTCTGCTCTGAGTAATGAGCCGACGAAAGCTGATGTGATTCGACATTGGCACTGTAAAAATAAATAAATCCACATAATGCATTCCTACTAGACTTCTGACCATCACCAGGTGATTGGGTACACCTATAACTCGTTACACTGTCAAAGTGATGCTCACTGGCTTATAACAATGTGCGATATAGAGTGTCTTATATCCTTTTTTCAGCACAACCTGTAAGCAATCTGATGAAGTGGTTCTTTTTTCCCCATTTTCACCAACTATATAAACACACTTGAGCAAAAAGCACTCACATTTTTTAAAAGGAATCTGATTTAATTTTGAAATGTGTCAGATTTTCGAAGTTCTTCTGGCTCATTTGCATCAACAAAAATAAAATTCAAACGGTCTATTTTAAGTATCACTACTCATAAAAATATGCGATATAAAATGAATCATAACTTTGACTCCACAACACATAAGAAGACACAAAGATACGGAGTTGTGTATTATTCTCACTGCAATTTACCAAGGGTGTGCTAACATGGCCTTCTGTAGACACTTCACACATACACACACAGGTATGAGAGTTTTGCTGATGTACAGTAAGTGTAGGCTATATTATAAAAATGTCACACGATTACAATAAAGCTGCTGTCACCGTTGTCATCTTGTGGCTAATTTCCTGTCTGTGGCTGCCAGTAGTGATCCCTTCCCTCCTCACTACATTAATCTTCCTCATGAAGATTACTCTGCCTTCACTGGCAAACAGCGTAAATCCACTGGTGGAGCGAACGGCCTCTTTGTGGCGTTCTGACTTCTGATTGGATCAAGTGTTGTGGGATAATCAAACGCTTCACGCATGAGTCCTGAACCTGAGAGGCCCATTTTGTGGCGTGTGTTTGCGTCGGTTTGTTTTAATGCAGCTTTTAAATGATGTGCGTAAAAGAGCCTGACGAGAAACACCAACAACTCAACAGGCCGTGAAATATAACAAAATTGTTTTTCTGCTCGAGGGAAAAAAAAATTAGGCATGTCATTTTAAGGTCGATGATGAGTGCAATGGAAATGGTTGTAGCAAATAAAGAGAATTTCCTGACTGAAGCGAGAGATAAAGGCGAGATGAAGAATCTGTAGACTGATGGACTGAAAGCACAACATTCCTACTATTCCTATAATAATAGACTGAAACAGCAATGACATGCCACCATTCATCAATAGCTATTAGGGCTCTCTATTTGTTATTCCCGCAGTATTCCCTTCACAGATGTTCATGACAACAAACGTTGTGTAAATGCACTTTTTCTTTTAGTCAACCTTTGAAACTTGGGTTCCATTTTCCAATACCGCAAAGGAGAATGGAGCATACAGAGAGTTTTTATACCTATTGAGCAAAACTATCTCATTTAAAGTAGTTTAGTAGCAGCATTCTTTACTACTGTTACGACCAGGATGAGAGGAGAGTCCCTCTTCCCAACTCTAAAAGAAACCACCAGCAACACACTAAACAACAAACACGATTTTGACATCGAGTGGTTCAAGGAAGTCCACTGCAGCTGGGAGGATCAGGCTCTCTTGTACTGGAAACCTCCTGTGCAGTGTTGCAGAGATTTGATTATCAGGTGAGACGAACCAAGGATGGAGTTTCTGGAGTGGGTGATGAGCTAAGTCGAAAAGCTTTACTGGAAACAGCTCAGATCTGAGGAGTCAATGCCAAACATGAATTAAGACATGTTAAGAGCATCCTCTGTCAGTCTGCCTGTGAATCCCAGAGTTATGGCATTTAAAGGGTTTTGGAGGCCTTTCTCTGCTGCTACCTAAAGTTGACCTTCGGGAGGACTGCATAGCTGAGTTATCAGTCCTCTGCCCCAGTTAGGTTAAGCTCAATAAAGACAAGGCCAAATTATAAGACACTCTTACACACGTGTCATTTAATCAGGCATGCACACCTGCAACCCATCTCACTCTCACATGCAGACACACAAGGAAAAAGCAGTCACAAACCTGGTTAATGATAACAAATGTAAGATACAGTACATGTACTGTGTGAAGTGAAGTCGATTTAGCTTTATGACAAATATTTGTTGGCTATACCTTTAAAAAAAAAAAGAGAATATTTCTTTCTGTCTTACCGAACACATCATTAAACCTCCATTTAACTCACAAACTCAAACGTAAGAGAAACAAATGACTGTGTTTTCATAATATTACAGCATTTTGCCAATTTTTTGGAACCAATATGCTGATGCCGAAAAGGAGCAGTAATCGCCTCACATTCAGACCTACACGAGGGTGGCCTTTGCACAATCTAGAGTGGCTGTTTAAGCATTGTATTGCTGATTTTCTGTGGCAGTGGGCCTTGAACTTGGTCAGGAATCAAAGAGCCAGCAAATTGTCTGCGCCACAATTTCCGTCTCGTTTTATGTCTTATTATTTCTCGCCGAATCCCTCCTCCCCACCAGTCCTTAGCCATACGTAGTTTTAGATATAAAAGATGTGACGATTCAAGCTCTCCACATTAATTTGATGGCCTGTGAGAGGAGGACAGGGACTTTTCTCAGCAGTAAATTAAGCACAAGATACACTGAACAGAGGAGGACGGGGGTTTCCCTCAGGATTTAACACAACCTCGGAGCCCGATGGTGTTTTAAATCTTACAAATCACTTTTCAGTAAAGCTCCTCTGCTACGTGATTAGATAACAGGAGTAATAAGTTGGGGGGGAGGTGACATGTGGGTGTTATCAGACTGAAGTGATCAACACCTCACCATCTCTGATCTGGTGAAGCAGTTCAAATCTCATTCTGGTGCGTCAGATGGTCCTGTGACGTTTTTTTTTATCCCCCGCTCCGTCTTTGACACTCACATTAGTTACACGGCTATTGTGCACCTCCTGAGAGGAGAAATGCAATCAAATGTGAGTGTTGGACACAATGTGTCTCTGGCCCAAAGTGTGACAAAGTGAGGAGAAACGGTGAACTCTTTACCACTCATGAAGGTGTGACGACCAAACACACCGTTTACAGTGACACTGATGCTTGGTGCCTGTGTGTTTTAAAGCTCTCTGATATTTTCCTTTACCCTTGAGGGGAAGCCCGCACGGTCCGGGTTGCACCGCTGTTCATCTGAGGGCACTGCATTGACTTCCATTCACTTAGACGGCCTAAACATAGCATTATCACTAACTTAGCCATAACATGAACTTCACCACCATTCAAATCTTAGCCCTAAACTTAATCGGCTTGTCAGGAATAAGATTCTGCCTCATTAGGTCCAGGTTCTGGTCTCCATTTGGACATTAGGTCCTGCCAAGGCCTGTGTTTATGCCAGGAAAGGTCCTAAAGAGGTACCAAATAAAAGTACACATCGCCTGAAACTAAGCTTTCCCACTCCTCTGCATGCCTAATTGCTTTGCAGGATATCTGACTAACTAAGGAGGAGTTTCTCGACTTCTTTAACCTGACGTCATGGGGGCACAGCAGTAGATAATTCCGCACCCACTGTAAATCAAGAACTTTAAAAAGAGCTGCTTGTATTGTTTCTCGAAGCAGCTGAGCGTTAAATCTGCAAAGCCCTTCAGCAGGAGGGAGCGAGGAAGAGAGGGCAGATCTGAGGAAATAATTCAGTTTTATTTCCTTGGCTGTAGCTGCACCAGACACACTTTGAATATGCATATAGGGGAGATGGATAGGAATTGGTGATGATAAATTGGCCCGGTTGAGTTGTAGAGCTGCAACGAAGAGGAACAGATAAGGCACAAAAAGCTGGAAAGTTCTCGAGTTAGAAAAGGTCAGATGTGAAACTTTGAAGCCAAGGATAAAAGGTAGTTATGGTTTGCTCTTTATGAAAATGAATGGGAATATTTGTTGCATACCCTGCGTCACTCTGAATCTCTAGAGATTTGCAAAGTTTTTTGTCGTTAGCATCTTTAAACTGCCAACAAAGGAAGTTTGAGAATTCATCTATTATGGTCTGTCATAGTGAAACTTTACAGTAGTGGATTAGACTAAGCAAACAGTAGTTGATGAAACAGAATGAAGTAACTCCCCAGGCAGCCAGCAAGCGCTGCTCAGTCCAATGCCTTTTGTTTGCCTCATCTTTATGGGCACATAAAAAGCTCCTTTGTTCTGTCCAGAGATCGTGTCAGAGTGCGGTCTGTCTCACTGGAGCATTGATCGCAGTTGAAAAAGAAAAAAAAAAGTTGGGCTTTTTTCTTTACACTTTTATTTGCTTTTTCCATATTTTTCTCTTTTTGTCACCTCATGTTATTTATTATTAGTTATTTACTGCATAGAGTTGAGGTCGGTTTGCAGCAAGTTGGAACAAGGTCCTTTCTGAATGGAGTCTGCATGTTCTGTGTGTGTGTGTGTGGATTTTCTCTGGTTTCTCTGGTCTCCCACAGTCCAAAAATATGCAGATTTGGGGATTAGGCAAATTGGACACTCTAAATTGACTGTGACAGTGACTGGTTGTGGCCCTGTGATGGACTGGCAACCTGTCCAGGGTGTACCTCGCCTTTTGCCCTATGTCAGCTGGGATTGGCACCAGTGCTCCCCCGCGACCCTCATGTGGAGGATGAAGTGGTTGAGTTGAGGAGGCAGGAAAAAAAGACATAAAGAGTGCTCACTGAGAATCATCCCTGTTTGTGCCAGATTTAGCCAAGAGGCGATTTTTTACTTGAAGTGCCTGAACAGATGTGACAGTGTCACCTGAAAAAAACACAAACATCACTTAAGTATACAGTACAACATTAAAACAGACAGAAATCTAATTGTGCACACCCGATTACACTAACAGGTACTAAAAAATGCGCGGTGCACGGTATCTTCCCACCCTCTCTGTCTCCATGTTTGAATCACTGTGATATTAATGATTTCCCAGCAGGATAACCTAGTGTACATGCTGTGAATGACGTTCCCTGTGCACGCTCTGACATTAGCTCCACTAACACTAATGTAATCCACGGTGTCCTTCCTGCCTCACACTGGCAAAACGTGTTCACTGTCACTAATCTATAAAACGACACACCGCTTGCTCATTTCACCTCGGCCTATCTCAATAAAGGAAAATGAATCCCCTTAACGGCCAAGAATGTGTATCCATGGAATCAAACGTGAGGAAACTTGATAACTTTCTGCTCGACGTGTGGAGCCTGGAGGACCCTTAAGCAAGCGTTGACCATATTGAAGTCTTTATTAAACTTTTTTTGGTTTCGAAAAACGAGAATGAGTGAAAAAACTAATTTGGAGTCTCATACTCAGAGGAGCTCCTTTGAGACCTGTATTGATTTGATTTAGGTGATTTCATACACATTTTCAGAGAGGAGTAATATTATTACATGTCCAAAAGGCATTTTAATATTGGGCTTATGAAAGTGATCGTCCTTAGTAAACAAGTTGATGGTATGTTTTGCTCTCGCTGGTTTAAATACATTTCTAATTATTTCCTAACACTTGAATGTATGCGTGGATGTTAAACACTGAAAGTGGTGTGACCCGTCACGCTTAAAAAGGCAACATGGATTACCAATAAAAAACACTGTATTAAAAGGTAATTACAGAGGGTAAACCCATACATTAAATGGCTCCACTCATCAGGGTTTAAAGGAGGTTTAATTTTCCTGTTTTTTTTAACCTTTAAAACCGGAGAGATTTTTTTAATCATCCATGTTTCGTTTCCAAGGGCAGCGGGGTTTGTGCATTCTACTGTAAACCCAGAGCAAATATTATGAAGATGAATTATATCTGAGTAGTTACCTTAGGGCAGCGACTGCCTCAAACTCATTAAGAAGTGAGGGGTTGGATGCAAGCTAAGCCTTGCAGAATGACAGGTAGACCACTGCAGTATTTAATGTCTCTCTCTCTCTCTGCCTCAGCTCCATCCCTCTGCTTTTAATAAATCACGGCACAACATCTCTTTGTCACTGATGTCTGAACATGAGAGGTGAAGAGAGGGAGCTGGGGTAATTCATGAAGGTTATTGTGTATCATTAGCCCGGTGTAATTTATTGTGCACCACACACACACACACACACACACACCGTAATTGTGATGCAGCTGCGGTGAATCATGCACATGGGCTCAGCAAGGTGTAAAATGAACCAGCGCTGATTAGGGTGCTCCATTTACGGAAAAAAAACCCATCATGACACGATATAGTTATCGGCCATCCACCACTAAACGAAAGACTTTCAATACTGTGCAGTGCTGCAAGGTCTTTTAGTGTTAAAGATATACAATTGATGAATGAACCTTTAGTAAGATTTGTAGAAGAGGTGTGTGCCTTTTAGCCAATGGCCTCCTTCACATTTCCACAGTTTGGTTCATAATGAGGAGCACAGCCTATCTAGAGGTCAGTAACCGGCTTCACTGAGGTAAATGTGTGATAAATGCCTTGCTGAGGGGCATGTAGTTGTATGGTCGAACATTACTCAGGCACAGTTTCCACCAAGATTGGAAGAGTTCATGTGGGGAATGAACTGCCGGGCCCAAGAATCCTTCCATTAACTTAAGTTGACCCTCTTTTATTTATGTGGGACTTTGGTGTCATGGGTTTTTGACAACTGGTTTTCATAGAGGTTGGGAATCATTGATCTACATAGTTTTAAATGAAATACTGAGCCTGCAGTTGTTGTAATTATGAATGTGTCATTGGTGAATAGAGGAAGAAAGACATAGTGACTCAAGGGACCACAGCCAAATGTAAGAGATATTCTTTTGATTTTGGCACCTCGAGTGAAATGTTCTTCGGAGTTTTCAGCACCTCCGCGTCTTATTTAAAAAAACAACAACTCACTTCTTCCGTCACTTAATGTGAGGCATGCACACATCAGCAAGATTAGAATTTCCATAGTAATTGTTTGCGCTTTGCTGCTACAAGGCAATCCCCAGTAATATTGTGGTATCATAAAATCTAGTTTCGGAGCTCTCTGTGGCTCTAGGAGGTCTGCAGCTGTGCAACAGAGCGATGTATTGAATTGTTTCAGAGAGCGGGGACCGAAAGACTTTGCTAAGACAACGGGGAACAAGGTTGTATCTGACACATCTCTGGGAGCCCGAGCTGAAGGAGGTGGGAGAATGCTAATTTGTTCTCAGTCAGTCAGAGCGTGGAAAAGACAGCACTCCTTTGTGGACGTGACCTTGGTCATCTTTTTTAGCCTCATTCCTAATTGAAGAATTTACTTTTTCTGAGCCCTATTCATTTTGGCATTTGAGCACACAAAGGACTCGTGCGATAGCCGCTGATTGCCCAAACAATGACCGCACATTTGTTTGCTTTGTCACAGGTTTACAGAGTTTCTGGAGCCATTCGAGCGAGTGATTCAACCGGAGGAGCTTTGGCTCTACAAGAATCCTTTAGTGGAGTCTGACCATATCCCCAAGAGAGTCATGTTTGTAAGTACCTTTTACAATTTACGAATTGCACTCATTACGGACTTGATTGGCACAAAATACCCTGTTGTTATTATTAAGTTCTACACGATTACATTCTACTTAATTCTAACTCATCAATGAGTTCATTTAGGAAAATGAGTCGCACAAAACCTCTTGGAAGTGGGTGGTGCGGTGTTAAGATGAGTTCCTAGGAGATACAGCAGGGAGAAAAGAATACTTTCCCTCCGGCTCACATTATAAACATAGTGCAAATAATCCAAATAATCAAAAAAACTATGCATATCCGGTTCCCAGCAATGAACACCAGCTTCAATACATTGAAAACGCAGCATATTGGTTATTACAGTTGCGTGTCATACATTGCTGCCAGAATCAGATGGTGCACACTAAATGGTCCTTTTTTTTTCTCCCAAAGAGCAATCATGGTCAAATCTAACAGCAAAGATAGCTGCTGTAAAATGCAAAACCCTTCAAACACTATTGTCCCATCTGCTGCCAAATGTTCTAACCACAGGAAATGTATGGAAATTTATTTCAGCATCTCCATACACAGAGATGTAATAGAGAATTGAACATCATGGGAAATTTGCTTGTTCCCGTCGTGCCATGAATCTTCTGTACTCACCCACACCACAGCATATACTGTTGTAGCCTGGAGATGATTCTATCCAAGTATAAAACCAGCAAGCAGAGGGAAGACTCAGTAATATACGGTATCTACCAGCAAGTCATAACCTCTACCTTAATCAAATACAATACCTTTATCTCTGTGTGTAATTCAGTCACAAACAGATATTGGAAAATTAGGATTTCATAGAGGAATTGTGTGTTCGGTGTCTTACCAAGTAGTCAGGCACTGTGGCCTGTCGTTGGCACTAGAAAGGCTGCAGCAAAACTATATAGAAGTGTTGCTTACAGTGATAACAGGATGAGGAGTGTATTGTACAGTGTGCCCTGTATGTGTGATATTATAAAGAAATACAAGCTTTGTGTTGCTTCAGTTTCCATGGATTTCTGAATATTGGTGGGACACTTATTTTTTTTTCCCTTTTACGTTGCTGCTCTAGCTCTGGAGGTTTGCAGAATCTATCTGACCATTAAAACTAGTCCTTGGAGGGGATTTTCATGGCGCTACTACAGTTACTGTATGCATCCCTGTGACCTTCATTAAGATATTATACTGTATTATCCTGCTCACAGCACCCCAAAAGTCCCTCACGGATTATATAATTTTGGAAGTGACAGGGATAGACTCAGTGTTGATCTACAGCTTCCCTCTTCAGTGGCGCTAAAAGTACAAAATGTGTTAGATGGTTCGAACTCAACGTGATGTAATGGTTGAATGAAGATTTATGGCGGAGGCCTTGATTAATGAGTGATAGTTGGCGAGTAAGCGCTCCGGCAGACAAAGGATGGAGGGCAGAGGGGAAGTGAGTGGGGAATGAAGGTGGAGGAGCTGTGGTAGCCACAGCCAGGGCGGGCTTAAGAGGAGCTGGATTCTGTGGGTTTTGGAGTGGGCTGCAGACAAACACAGAGATACAAGGGCAGTGCAAAAACACTAAGAGAACTGATGACAATTGTATAAAGTACCTTCATCGACATTTCCAACACTCTTTAGATCTATAGGAATCTTTCAAGGTAACGGACCGTTTTGTAAACATTTAAATCTCATCAAACAACCCATGTGCACATTAAGTGTCTGACTAATAAAAGCCACTCTTCAGGAGGATCAAACAAAAACCAGATCATTTAAACCAGGGAAACATGAATAACTAGCTATGAGCAAACTTGGCGCCGTAACTCATGGACCAAACAAGACGAACTGGCGACATGACAGGACTATTTAAGCAGGAGGTTAAGTGGGAACAGGTGAAAGCAATGAGGGGCGGGGCAGACAATCACAGTGGCGGGAAATCACAGAAGGGAAGGAAGTCAGGTTCTGAAACGAGAGGGAAAGGTGAATACAAAATAAAACAGGAAGTGCATATGAAAACAGAACATGAGAGAGTAAACTTAACAAACTTGACGAGATATTACAAAAACTCTATAAAGTAAGTTGAAACAATTGTTACCAAGTCAAACAGTTAAAATGATTGAGACACAGACCTAGCCCTCATTTTGTTGTGTTCAGTGAACATCTTGGAAGAATAAACAAGACCACAATGAACATTAAGGTCATGTGCCGGAAGGTTTTGCTTTAATAATTCAAAAGAAGCTTCGAAGCAAGCAAAACGAAGATTATGAAGCGAGATCAATGACATTGTCAAATCTTTGAAATACTTTTAAATACCTAAATGTGTTTCCATGGCAACGCAAATCAAGTCCTCTTTTTTTTCCGTCTTTTCCTTTGGAACTGGTGGTATTCAAGATAGCTGTTTCACCCTGAATACATTCTGAGGGGATGTAAAAAGTCTCACCTGCAAATGTGTGTTTTGTTTTCTCACCGAGTTTCCTCACAACCTCACCGCTAAAATAACTGAATCTGATCTCTGACAAACCTGTGATAGATGATACAAGCCACAGCTTGCTGCTTCAGTCATTTTAAATCAGAAATGTTATTTACTATACACAGTGTTTGCAACCCTGCCTTTTGACATTGCATTCATATTCAACCACACAACAAATCCGATGTCTTGAGAAATCAATTTTAGTTCAGTCCCTCAGAACAAAATGAACTTGAAATACAATATTGTTATTAAAGTTTTAAGGATCTGGTTTATTGAAAAATGTCAGTTACTTACACAAAAGGCTCAGCACTCAAGAGAAATTCGCTGTGTGTCAATAAAATGGAATTAAAACCCAACCTTTGGTTTTACCAGCTTTTGTTGCATAAGGAAGGAAATTATATTACATTTTCTCAGAAAATAATCAACACATTTTGGGGGAATTCATTATTATCTAAGTGCTGAGGAGACCCAAAGATCTGATCAAGTTAGGAGAAAGACTCCCCTCTGAGTAAGCATCATTTTGCCTTGACTTAACTCTGAATAAAGGGCAGGTACATCATTCAGTGTTACAACACAATGTTCCAATGCATCCTCTAATTTGTTTTTGTTTTGATTTACTCACAGGCAATTTCGTTTCTTACCCCACTAGCGGTGATATTTGTGGTGAAGATAATACAGAGAACGGACAAGACAGAAATCAAAGAGGCATGTTTAGGTAAGGAATTCTGTATTCGTATACAATATGTCATTGTTTTGCTGCAGAAAATACACAGCATTTTGTTTTTCTCTTTCACATTTTGAACAAAAGCACTTTATTGTGTTCATGGTGCAGATCAGTCAAGATCTCACAGACTGATCTGAATTACATCAGACATTACATCCACGGTATTTAGCATTCCGTGCTCTTTGTTTTGGGTAATCCTTTCACTCCGATTATATCCTGTTTACCATTTTGCCCCGGATTTAGAGGCCTGCATCGCTTCGGGACATCAGAGAGCGTTATAGAAAATGTATTACAAATCCAATTAAAGAAGATGCAGAGATGAACTGCGTGGAGAGATGATGATATAATGTACGAGTGTTGCTGTTACAGTGCTGTGTTGAACCTTACATGCCCATCGCCGTCTACAGAGACACAGCTGTGCAGAGAAACATTACTGCAAAGAACAAACAATAAAAGGGAGCCCATTATTCTTCCAATCGTGGATTTAAACCAACCCTCCATCTCCATCTACACCTAATCAGAGAGAAAGAAAGACCATGAAAGCAGTTTTCGACGGTGTGTGTGTGTGTGTGTGTGCAACTAAAGCTCAATTTAACTCCAGCACACACACTACAGACCGCCCTACTTTTTATATACCACAGTAAAACCTCAGAAACGTGGAGTTTTTTTTCCCCTCCATTATTAATGAAGTTCAAAGTTGTCCCTGAGATCCCACGTATTATTGTGCTTATTAAACAACATTTCAAGCTGATCTCGCCTGGTGGAGTTCGCAGTAAACAGTTGCTCCTTATATCGTGCAGAGACACACAGAGAATATATAAACACAAAGGAGAGACACACAGAACGACAAACATTAATGCAACTTTAACAGGTAGTTAGATTTTTCACCTCCATCGTGCCTTTGGGGCTCGTTTTTGCTACTATTGTGCACTTACTGTTTGACACACTGTTCTGCTAATCTTCTTTTTTTTTTTTCTTTGGAGTAAAAGGAGCACACTGTTCCCGTCATGGCTTTGTCTCACAGCACTCTGTCATTCTCAAACTCATATATTCTTAATTGTATGATAATCTACTAGTCAGGGTATGATGAAGCCATTTTGCCACGAATTTGATTACACTCTGGGAAAAGCAGCACTCTCAGAGACACAGTGATGATTCTGCAGAGATCTTAAAATTTGGCGACAATGCATGAGCATTTTTATTCATCATCTAAATGTGAGAGCTCATAACACACTGTTTTATAGTTTGGCGGGTGCAGAGGGAGTCGTCTTCTGGATAGTGAAACAATGACAGATTTTCAATCATAGGAGTTTGTATTATGGTCTATGCCTTAATGCGTCAAAACTAAACTTTCTGGGATTTATCGGACCACTGGGCTCCTGCACACCGGCTCACTGAATGTCTCTTGGACAATAGCAGTCGACGTGGGATGTATCAAAGCGTTTTTATATTGAGAGATTATAGAGAGACAGTTTAATTCAACTGAATAGAACAACTTAGCCAAAGAGTTCAGAATGGCCAAATAAGGAAGACTGCTAATTTAATAACAGCGGCCAATGTCTTTGCTCAGTATACTGAGGTCTATACTGAGGAGGAATGCAAGAAGCAGAGCCTTTTTGGTTGCACAAGCGCAGAGCAATACAGATCAATTTGGAAGGTGTTGCAGGTTGATTATTAAGAAGACAAATGCCGTATTCGTTGACTTAAGGTGAGCTCACAAGGTCTGAACATAAAATATAGGCAATTTGACATATTCGTCAATACTTCCACAATAACAGTATAGCCTAATGTAAATCAAGTGACCTGAGAGAGAAATCTGCACCTCCTCTATGCTCTGATTTCATTATTGCACCTTATCCGAGCTTCGTTTCCAGCGGTGGGAAATCTGCCAATCCCAGGGCAGTTACAAGGAGTTTGTAAAACAAGGAAAACATTTCAACAAATACAAGCAAGCAAGCAAACAAATACATTTTAAGCAATAAACATAAAAAAAAAACATTTGTCTTCAAAATGTATGTGTCTACTTTTGCTGAGACCTAGTGATCGATGACAGCTTCAATAATAGGAATTGCAGAAAGAAAAAACAAGCAGAAGTGCAAACCTAAGCTTCCAAAACGTTGTCAGTGATGCGGCAGTGGACGAGGTAAAGGGACAAAGATAATTATTATTTAAAGGGTAACTAAAGCCTCTCTTCTGAGGCTGACGCTGCCTACTTCTTGGCCCACTTCTTGGCATTTAAAAAAAAAAATGCCAAGAAGTGGGCTCGGAGCTACAGTAAGCGAGGGAGAGGAGGGAGAGTGGGGATCAGTGGTAGATAAACAGATTTTCATCACAGCACGTTCAATTTCAAAACTCGAAACTGGGAAGATTTCTAGATACCCAAATACATTGCTTTTCCCCTGGAAAAAAGTGGTTTAGGGGTTTAGTTACGCTTGAAATGACCATCAATAAACCTCCCAGGGCTGGACTTTATCTGAGAGGATGGCGCTGCAGCAGGAGTTTTATATGTTAGCATGCGCGCAGGTCTCATTTCTGAACTGGTCAGATGGAACATGTGCCATTTGGACTCTCGTCTGAACTCCACAAGCTTTGGCTAAAAATAACTAATAAATGCTAAATATCACAGATGCTCTGCTCCTCTCAGCACCTCAGAAACCTAATAAATTGGGCAATGGAGATGTGACGAGGATTCAGTTTGTTTGTAAGCAACTGGGATTAACCCATGAGGGCGGATACTTTGGCCAATGATGACAAAGCTCATTAAATGAACATATGGTTACAGTGCAATTCCTACCGTAGTTCAACCAACTGTAGATTTGTTGGCATTACTGTAGGGCTACTGGACTTATTTTGTTCCATGTCCTTCCTCTTGCCCAAATTGGCTCCAGCTTCACTTCCCCCACGGAATAAGGAGTAAGTAAGGGGTGAATATATCTCAGCAAGTGTTGCAGGAATTGCTATTTCATTTGGAACAGGCCTTCACCAAATTATACTCGATACGTTAGGTTTATGACCGAACATCTACTGAACTCTATCAGCCTCAGGTGTACATGAGTGTGACGCTGAGCACATGTTACTCAGTTAGCTGTTTTATTTGTCGGAAAAGTGGGTAACATATATGTGTATATGGTGATATTGACAATGTTAATATGTCTAAATAATGTTTGATGTTTAATCAACTATAAAATGTATATAAAATGAAATAGCCATATAAATATTGGTGGGGTTGGACCTGATGTGGGACTTCTTCCCACTCCCTTTTGAACATGTATAATTTAGATGTTTCATGATCAAAATAAATTAAATCATCATCATCATCATCATGCCAGATCCTGTACTGCACTGGTGAATGAATGCTTTCACTATAGCTCTCCCGGTGTTATGGATGATCCTCACAGTGTGCTCACCTTGTCTGTTTTTAAAAATAAACCTCAGTATTGTAAGATGCTTATATGCATGTGTGTGTTTGTGTCAATCTTCCTTCTCCTCCAGCTGTGTCCCTGGCTCTTGCCCTGAATGGCGTCTTCACAAACACCATCAAGTTGATTGTTGGCAGGTAAGAAGCAGAAGCACTTTACAGCCTCTGACAGGGATGTTAAATATTAGGCTGCAGCCTCTGAATGACATGTTTCAGCTTTCTCTTAATAGATTAATGGTCGGGTATAGGTTGCACGGAGATTGATTCCTCTTGTCGTTGCTGTTTGCTTTATTTCACAGACCGAGGCCGGATTACTTTCAGCGCTGTTTTCCTGATGGACAAGTAAACGTAAAGATGCAGTGCACTGGAGAGCCAGATCTCGTTTCCGAGGGACGCAAGAGCTTCCCCAGCAGTCATTCCTCCTGTGAGCATGAGCATCTTTCCCAGCAGATCTCTGGCAGCGCTTTAAAAACAGATAACAGATGCCAACCTCACATCTCTGAATCAATTATAAAGGCATATGCAAGGTTTCACATAGAAAACTCTGAATGAATGAATGATGCCCTGCTTTTGCATCACATTTCAATGCAATGATGTCGTTGCGGTCGTTCTCTTTATAGGTTGTTGAGTTGTCATTGAGTGTACGCATCCTGCAGTGGCTTGTTAAGATGTTATGTTATGAGTGCGCTGGATTTTTTCCATCATATTCAGTCTCGAGCACTTGAGTGTTAAATGCATGCTTGTCCGTGTCAGTGTCAGCCGCTGCGTTCAGCCACACAGGGCATCTATTCTACAATATTGCTTTCCAAGTCACAATGACGGTGTGTTAAATAATTCAGATGCTTTTTTCTGCTGTCCAGCAGATGGATGCAAGTGGTATGCAAGTGTTAAATATAAATATAGCCGTTAAGAAAAATGCGTACGTATTTGAACAAAAAAACATGAGTGACCTGTTGCAATGGACTTTGAAATTTCTTTTTAGTCTTGCTCTGGACCTTAGAAAACTCCAGCAGCAATAAAATTACAATGAAATTACACCGAACCCCCTGTGATCTATTATGCGATATATATATCTTTATATCCTGGGGTAAGCTGAGTAGCATCTGTGGTATATTTGAAATTTATGTTGTTTACTTTTATTCATATCTCATATTACGTTACCTCTCTAGATGCACATTCACACTTAACAAGGTAATTATGTAAAATTCATAAGCACGGCCAGAATGTGCAAACAAGGAAATGGAGCATAGTAGTGAAGCATTTATCACCGGTTGAAAAGCAAAAACCCTGTCGCTGTGACCATAGTGAAACCATTTGTCTTATTTGTCTTTAATTAAAGTGAAAATGTTGCACGTAGACAGAAGAATTCTGTAACACTTTATATTGCACTACAGTGACAACATGGAAATAGTACGGTAATAACCAAGCCAGCATTTCCTTGTGGGCCCCATAAGGCTTATAATTTGGGGTGACAATGTGGGTTGCAAGGGGGTTTGTTTAGGGTTTCCATGGTGGCCCCACCTGTGTTTGCTCACATGTGGAGCCCATGTTACTGAAACCATATGGGACCTGGATAATTTGCCCACATCAAGCACATGCCCACTTAGTGCCCACTAAGTGCCCAGGTAGCTTGGGAAGGGTATTAGGTGGACATGGGCTTACACAGGTGGGACCACCATGAAAACCATGGACAAACCCACTTTGGACCCATATTGTCAGCCAGAATATGACCCTTACTGGGCTCACATGGACATGCTGGCTGGGAAGTTTGTAATAGGGTGATAATATTATATTAACACCATATTATTTTTAACACAATATCCAGATAATGCTCTCCAATAAGTAGATAATGACAGTAAAACCATGTTATTTCCAAAGTAGTATCCAGGTAATAGCTCACCGGCTCAATTAATGAGATAATGACTAACACCTTCACATTAATATGCCTATGAATAAGAATGAATAATTACATGTAAAGTAGACATTCTTCTTCCCTTATGCCCCGCACACAATTTCCATTGTTATTGCCCTGCGATTACTCGATGATTGCTCCAGAAATAAGATGGTATTACCATAATATTACTTTCTGTATTACAAAATGATACCATCATACAAATACAGTTTAATTTCAATCTTGCATTTGCATGTGCTTGTGACATGTTGTGGTAATTATACTCCATGAAAGGTGTCACATCAAACATGGGATTATTTGGTCTTTTTCACAATAATATGGCAAAATGTCATCAGAGAATACGTGGAATAGGCAGTCATATGTAAGAGTGACGGTGGGTTTTATTGTCATTTTTATTTTATCGCAATTTTCATGTTACGCCTTCCCTGCTTCTCAAACACCTGCCTTAGGAAAGAAGTGCTTTGAAGTGCTGGCTGAGTCCCATCGCAAGCAGAGAGGGACAGCGCTTAGTAATCCACTGCAGCACTATGGCTAACATACATCTGTGGGGCAGCTCTAACAGCCTCATGTTGTTGTGCTGTGAGGGAGTAAGTGATTTAGAGAACCACACAACAGGGACATGATAAGCACCTATGCCGGTGTGTCTGGGGAGAGAAGGAAAAAAATCCAATTTCCCGTTTGTGTCCCTTTTGATTATGACAACACTTTTTGGACCATGCATAAGTTGGAGAGCTTTTAACAGAATGAATGCAGAAAAAGACACAGAATAGAGCCAGACACATGACAAGTGTGCAAGTATCGCCATATTGTAATGTGCAAAAAGGCAGACGAGGCTATTTCACACGAAGCGGTTGCACACTCTTTCGGCCAAATAATATGTATGGTAATCAGATGACCCAGACTAATACATAACAATCAGGGAAATTTAAAAGCACTCACCCGACTTCAATGTTCAATGACGGCCGGGTGTTTTTTTTTTATAGCACAAAAACTTTTATTGCATTTCAAAGTTTTAAATGCCTCTCGGGTTCTCCGTGATTAGATTGTGTTGCTTCTTCTCGCGGCAAACTAACCGAGTAACAGAAACTAGAGGAGACGGGACTCAGGAAGTGAAAGACAAACAGATAAACACAAACCCTTGAACCCACTGCAACAGTAAAGCCCTGAAAGCCGGCCCTGAAGCATTAGCAAAATGGTCCTCGTCTTATTCTTATTCATCACACCCTCTCTCCCTGTGCATATTGAGTCCATTAGATATGATCGGTTAATAGGCGCTCTTAAATACCATCTATTCCTTCCATGTCTGTGAGAATCCTGTGAGACAGATGCAGTCACATCGTTGCTTGCGTCTTTCACCTCAGTTGAATAGCATATAGGTTGGGATGTCAGTCTTATTATTTCAGTATCGAGGGAAAGCGAATGACACTTGTGCAAAGCGTGCTCGCGTATGTTTACCCACTCATGCCTCTTCAGTGCATCTGGAGTGCGATGAGGGTGAGGTTGAGGAGCAGCTTGTGTAGGAGTGCAGCCATTATATAGTGCTAATGATGAGTTCCTGTCCAGCTTTTGTATGTTAATGGCTGAGACGAGCTTAGTGCCCAAGCGGTTGGTGAATATGCATCACGCTGCTGGTCAGAGGGGTGTCCCATTGTTTTCTGCACAGGTCAGAGGTCAGAATAGGAGGCAGTGAGTTTGGGGAAATGGGAGATGGAAACCAATCACTGATGTCAGTGTTTGGCCGGGCATGTTGTGTGTGTGTGTGTGTGGGCAGGTCGTTCAAGAGAACGTTGTAAAAAAAAACAAATCAAAAATAATTTGTACAATCTACCCAAGCATAACTCAACTTTGTTTCAACCGCCTCTGTTTTGATCGTAATTGTCTTGATTGGGTGCTGTTTACAGAAATCACCCTATTATCTTCTAAAAAAGTGTAATCAAACGGGGGAAAAAAGAAAATACTGCATTCATCACTCCCATTAACCACCCTTGCTAAGTCTCAGGGAATGACCTTCAAAGGCTTTTAAGAGCATGAAGTGAATTCATTGCCATGATGTTTTCTTTCATTGTCAGCCTCCTCTCTAGCTTTTGGACTTTTGGGTACTTCTGCTGCCTTCAGGTTCACTGTGAAACCATGCTTCTCCAAATATGTTGGTTATATATCCAAGTTATGCTATAATCTTACATGTGGAAATGTGTTTGTGTGATTTTGTGTGATATATATATGTATATATATATATGTATATATATATATATACATATATATATGAGACACATTAGCCATTCCCACTCATGTATTAAGCATAACCAGACTATTGTATTAGCCTAATGTTCAAGGTGTCTGTACACATATTAGTTTATTGCAGTCAGAAAATAAGGCATGTACATTTAATGGCTATAGTGCTTTTTTCTTCTTTCTAATACATTTAATAATTCTAATGCAATTTTTCTTGGTTTGATGTGTAAAACATAACAAAATAGTTTGTTCCAGTTACTTTGTATTTTAGTTATAGTGTTTATCAATAATGGTACAGTACATTACATGGAAGCCCTACACTCCATAATGTAAAATGTGTCATGTAAATAATATTAACTTAGATTCTTCGCCTTATCTGCAGAAACAGTTGCTGAATTATGAAATGATGAGCACATGCCCATAATGAGTTTTTTCAGTCTTCAGACTCACTATGCTTTCCTCCAGTGCAAACACTCTAAATTGCTTCCAGTGTTCCTGTGACTGTAGGTGAATTAATAGTTAACCTTCTGAGGGTTTGTTGACCTGCCCTCAGTGAGTCGCTGTCTTCCTCTCAAAGCATGCTTGGATGAGCTCCAGCTCCCCTCACTCTGAATGATAATGATGGGAATGGCAGTAAACTGGGCCCCTGCTGGGTCCTAAGCTTTGTTTCATGTACACTCTTCACGTAGACTGGGTGATGATATTGGATTCTCTTTCGTCGTTACACCAGCGGTGGTGGGGTGGGGGATATGTCATGTTCTATGTGTCACCGCTCTAAGTTTTCCTTTAAAGGTTAACTCAACAGAGTGGATCTATTGTTCATAGGCAATAGAGTCTTCCTTTAAAATGTGTTGTGTGAGCATCTTCACTGGAGGACAGTTCATAGAGAAGTCTGATTGATCATGGGCAATGAGGGATGCTGCAGGACAATTTCACGGATTTAACAGTGCCTGTAACCTTAGACCTTCTTCACTTACCCCCATTCCTTACTCTACTGACTAAACAAACATAAAACAAACGTAAAAAATGCTTGAAGCAAGAAAAATAAAGAAAACAGGAAAGCAGTGGTTGAGAATGCTTGCTCAGTAAATCAGCTAATAAGGGGGAGGGAAGGGTCGTGTGTAATGCATTCAGATACCATAAATCAACCATGCCCTTGTTGGATCATATCAAAATCGCACACTAGATTAAGTCATGGCTCACGGCACAGCTAATGAAATGACACTGGAAGACTTATTTGAATAAAAACCTAATATCAGCCCAGGAAATGCAGAGTGTTAAGTGGAATCAATTCTTACTCCCTTATCGAAGAACAAACGCTGTGACAGCCGGATGCTCTCCTTCTTCAATCCACCATCCATCCATCCATCCTCTCTGTCAACAAGCTACATGTATGTCAGACTATTCTTTGAATTACTATTCCAGTTTGTGGGTTGACTGACAAGTGGGCAGTGTTTGGTGAACTGTGGCAATGAACAAATGTTTATGGCTCCATCAAAGGACTTTTGAATGTATTCAACTGTCACGCCGCTCTGTAGCACAGTATGGACAGCAGCACTGTCACTCTTGTTTCATGAACAGGATCAGGAACAGGTCATTTGGCAGTGATACTTCATCAGGTATGGATTGTAGATGACAAACTCGTTTGGAGTATGTTTTTTGTCTATTTTGCGATGTGCGTTTGTTCCAGGATACACACTTTGGAAGAGAATGCGCTGTGTATTGATTTTTGCTTTGTAAGTATGTGACATAGAGTAATTCCATTCCTCGGTGAGCTCACCTGCAAGTGAGGTGCAGGGGAGAAGCTGCAAATCATGTGGGGAGCCCATGGCCAAGAGGAAAGGTTACACGTAAACCGCAAGGTTGCAGGCCGAGGCCTGGGGTGCCCCAGAGCAATCCCCCATTGCTCCCTGGGCGCTGCAAGTGCCGCCCACTGCTCCTGCGCTTCTGGCTGGCTTGTGTTTGTGTAAGGATGTAATAAAGATGGGTTAAATGCAGAGCACACATTCACTATCCCTAATTGGCGTGTGGGTGTGCAAAAATAATACTAATTCTAACGTGTCTTCTTTATTACGGTTTCCTGTCTGACTTACTGTTGATTTGACTTATACAGCGTTGCAGTCAGTCATGCACAGTTGCAGCATGCTGATTAGCAAAGACAGTGGTGAGAGTTTATAATGTGGAAATCTAAGCCTGGCAACCATGACCTTCCTCCTCTTTGTCTGCTCACTCCTTCTGTTTGCTAGTCGCCTTCTCCGGCCTTGGCTTCACCTCCTTCTACCTGGCAGGGAAGCTGCAGTGTTTCACAGACCAGGGGCGAGGGCGTAGCTGGCGTCTCTGTGCCATGGTGCTGCCTCTCTACAGTGCCATGATGATTGCCCTGTCCCGGACTTGCGACTACAAACACCACTGGCAAGGTTTGCATAACAGCTCAATCACGACGCACGGGGATATATATAAATATATATATATATATATATATTTGCCTGCATGAATCACAATTAGATACATTGTCAGATGTCAGATAAATGTTGTGTATTCTTAGCTTATACACTGTTCAACTGGTGTCAGACCGAGAAGGATTGCTATACAGACGTCACCTGGCTTTATAGGCACTTTTATTATGAAGATCATTTATAAATCAAACTGTGGGTGACAAATGAGTCCATGCGTTTGCAACTTAATCAGCATTAGTGAGAAATTCAGGAAGAGCCCAGGACACGAACACAAAGAGTGTTACAGGACTGTCATCTATGGCATGATGACAGATTTGGGTTTCCTAAAAAACTGCCTCCAATGCAGCATTTAATTTAGCTGCATGGGGAGAAAAAACAACAACAATAATACAAGCTTTGGTTTTTCATAAATGTTGTGGAAGGACTGGAGGGAGATTTGGAGGGAAGGGAATACATATGTGGGTGGTGCGTGGTGAGAATAATGTGCGGTAATATGTTGACGGCTTTGTCATATGGTGTTAATTAGTTTTACACAGCCATATGTTCCTGGTGAGGTGGGCAGCAAAACAGACAGTTCTTTTAAGTATTCATTTTCCATCCAATACACAACAAGAAATGGACTTACAGGCAGGCCGACCACTTTTTCAGTCTTCTTAGTATTTCTTAAGTCTGCACAATATATTCCGTTGGGAGATCGACAATAGCGAAGCACCATTTAACTTGAGGGGCCTCAGTCTTTGCTGAATATAAACACGAGGTGGAAGCCTAACCGCTGAGCCATGCTTGATGAAGTAGAATATTCTCACCATCCCAGGTGCACTACACATTACGTCAGCACTGGGGAAAAGACTGAGTTTCCAGTCGCTGTCTCCATGAAGTCACCAAACTCTTATTGCATCAAATCTTCGTCTATAAAGTTCAGTTGACAGGAGTTGATGCAAGCATATTTATTGTAAACTTTGTCAGGGGTGGAAATCAATGTGATACTAAATTCCATTTTAAACCTGAAGAAGAAAGTAAAGTAAGAACCGATATGGAAGATCATAATTTCGATATAAATACAGTCTCTTTTCTTCACTGTGCTGGAGCCACCAACTGGCCATCTGATAGTGATCTATGTCCAGCAATATAGGCTCAATATTCAGCATGGCAGTGTGGTATTACATGATGTATCGTAGCTTAAAGGGAGGCAGGTATGACATAAAGCTGTTCAGCGTCAAAGTGCTCAGTAAAGCAGATTCATCCATTTGTCTTTTTTCAGTTTGCTATCGACCTCTAAACTAAACCCGGCCTGTTGGCTGCTCACTGGACCATGAAAGCACATACAGTAAAGTCTAATTAAACGTGTTTCGAGGAAGGTGCGATTTCTCGGCCCCCACTATTAAATATAGATGCTGGTCTTAAAATATATGTGTTTTTCTGATTTTTGCAGACGCCTTTGTTGGAGGAGTGATCGGGTTGCTGTTTGCGTACATCTGCTACCGCCAGCACTACCCACCTTTTCTGCACACGGACTGCCACCGGCCTTATGCCAGTCTGGCTGCCACTACCCACTCACCCGCACATGCCCAGGAGGACCCCCAGCCCACTGACAATGCCACCACCCTCCCTCTGGAGGGCTTGACTAAAGGGCCAGTATGACTAGTGTCCACCACTGAGACTCCCCCGACACACTCACTAAACCACCAAGCCCAACTCCCCATTCCCACTGATTGAGTGGCTCTTGTTTACATTCCAGTGGACAGTTATGCCCCTCACTGATCCCCATACACTTGCACCCAGTCTCGGTGGCACCTTCATACTTTTTTTGTTTATCCTTTTATATCTGTTTCTTGCTTAGCAGCTGTGAATGTCTATATTTAGATGTGATGTTAGGAGAATATGGGACATCACCACTGAGAGTGGAGAAAGAAAAGGAAGCAGGTTTTACTAATGGCTGTTAAAGTTGTTAAAAAAAATAAAGCCAATTTCTTTGCTGGGATTTATTGAATTAATGAGAGATGTTGTTGGCAGCTTGTGTTATGCTGGAGTGTATTTAACAGTTTGCAGTTAGTTTGGAAACCTCAGAAACCCCGTTTAAAATATCACAGCAATCAAACCATGAAATCAAAGTACTGTAATATATTTATTGAAAGATTTATTTAAAGAGGCTTTGTGAGCAAGAAATTATGGGATTTGAGAGCAATTAGATACCTATTAACATTCTGGAGTAGAATTTCTGACACTGCTTTTTCAGAGGCAAACTAGATTCATACATTGTTTTGTCTATGATAATTTGAGGTTGTCCATTGTAACATAACGGTAAATACTGGACCAATACAGTCTTGGATTAAGGCACTGGTCTGTGTTAAGGGAAAAATGTCAGAATGTCTTTTTTAAAGCACCTTTTAAGAATACTACCAATCCGTTTTCCAATGCAATTCCAAGATCACCTCTCATGTATTCTTCTTTTCTTTTTCTTTTTCTTTTTTTACAAGCCCTGCATTTAACACTCGTTCCCTGAGGTTGCATAAAGTTTAATGACAGAAATCAATAACAGCCAGGTGGGAATGGTGTAGTAGAAGTGTGTCATGGAGAGGCACAAACTCCAATCTGGCCCCGCGTTAATCCTCATTAAGCGAGGTCAGCCACCAATGCTTATGAGGAGACGAGGACTGTAGCTGGTGCCCCATGGACTGCCTAAGCATTACAAATGGACCTGAGCCCACTTAAGTCCCATAAACAGACACTCTACTATTCAGCAGATGACAGAGGCCTGACAAGACGACAGCAACTTTTGATGTATTATTCATTCATTAATGTCCTGTTATTTACAAATATTCCCAGCCTTTTTCTGCCTGTATTGTGTGGACCCTTGTAAGCTTTTCCAAGAGATGACACATGGCTACATTACTGGTTCCCCATCATCGGAAAAGCTATTTGTACCCTCTTTCAAGTTTTGTTAGAAATGATGGATCATTGTGTTGCCTTGGTTACCATGTTTGTTTTGCGATTACTGTGACATCAATGGGGAAGTGCAACCTCAGCTTACCTCAGACCTGACCAAACCCCATAGGAAGGCAAAGAATGTATATTTACACTTTAAACTGAAGAGGAAAAAACTAAAAGCATTAGAACAGCATGTTAAAGAATGAGCATCGAGCTAAAGGTAGAAGACCATTTGGTAATTTCATCATCTTTTAGTCTGGTATTTTTGCATTTTGTCCGTCTACTCTGTTCGAAATGTATTTTGTAGAAAAAACATCAGTTGATATGTCTGTGGCTTCAGCTGCTCTGTGCTTAATTCTGGACACGATCTGGCTCGTAGCACAGGGAATGTCAGTTTTAAAGAATCAGCCACAATCGAGCCTCTATGAAATGCAACCCTTGGCAGAATCTTAAAATTGCGTACATGTATGTGTGTGTTTGCGTGTGTGTGTGTGTGTGTGTGTGTGTGTGCAGCACCAGTGCAATACAAAAGAATTTCAATAGAAGGAGGAGGTGCTCTATTTTGCACATCAGACTCTGAGACTGGACTTCGACTGAGAACTGACTTCCTCTAAACTGAGTGTTAGCTCTACCAAGTCCTTCAGCTCGGGCCTGGAGATCTGTAGCTGAGAGATGTTGACATCTTGTGTCAGATTTAGGAATAAAATTACTGTGGCAGAGATGCTTTCTGTTCTATAGACCTGCATTTGCTTGACTTGGCAGCCTGATGGTTGTTGTTTTTTTTTTTTTTTTCCTTCTAGATGTTGCAGTGTACGGTGTATATTGAAAAAAAAGAAAAAAAGTGTTCATGTCTGTAAGAGTATTTTGGCTATATAAGGATTTATTTTTTTCCCAGAAGCCTTGAAATCATGCCATGTTTTGTTTTACTTCGGTGCTATATACTTTGTAGCAGTAGTCCCTTTGAATTAAAGTGACTGTCATTTTCTACAGAGAGAAAAAGAGAACAAATACAACACATGTCTGTTTTCATTTGTTTGCTTTGTTTTCTTTTCTTTTCTTTGCTTGTGATTTCTTTTCCATCATTTCAGCATCCCAAGGACTGATGGGATAGATGTACTTGAAAAATATTTAAGAATGATGAAATTATTATTATCGGTTACAATATATAGATGTCTGAAGAGAAAAGAATGTGTGACTTAAGAATATTTGTTCATGGCATGCCAGTTCCATTAGTGAGAAAAGACTGTTTTCTATGAATACGCATGTCTTGCCTTGAAAACTCTTTGAAGTGTGTTTTGCTGTGTTTATATACTTTATGTACAATAAAAGACTGCAGCTGTGTGAAAATGTGTTCACAAGAGAGGAGACTAATGTGTCCCGTGAATGTGCTCGTGTTGTTGTAACAGGAACCGTGAACTGCTTCACGCGCTTTCATTACATCTCTGGACCATCTTCTGTGTGCTCTCACTTTCTGTTTTCAGCTGACAGACAGCGGGGTGCTACTAATGCAGCTCAGTGTGTGTGTGTGTGTGTGTGTCTGTTTGTGTGCGAGGGTGTGAGATTGGGTCACTCTTACAACTTTAAATGGCTTTTTTCGGGTTAATACCACATTTTAGGGTTGGAATTGGATTTCACTTTGATGGTGTAATGGTACAAGTTCATGACTGTCCTCACCAAGAAGAATGTGTGTGTGTGTGTGTGTGTTGTGCTTTTATGTTGCGTCTCATTCCTAATTTCCAATAAACGTATGGATGTTTAAGTCTGGCTGTTGCTGAAGGAAGTGTCTTTGTTCTTACTGTACAGAGAGTAAAAGAAATAGCCTCTAAATACAAGCAATTGTTATAATTTGCATTTCTAATACAAAAACATCATTCATTCATATGGCATTCATCATGACATTATTTAACCCTCATTTGCATGGCTTTAGAATAAGCCCTCGAGTGCAAGTCCTCTGTCGTGCAACAGTTGGTTGTATGAAATGAATCATTCTTCTGGTTTTCTGCCTCAAGCCATCCTGGAAGACAGAATATATTGAATATCCACCTGAGAGTGACTTCACTGGTGGTAAAAAGAAGAAGAAAAAGAGCATTATGTACCCTGTTTTTAAACGTCTTATGAGTGGATATATGAGTGGACACAAGTGTGATTAACACCTAGTGTTCAGTAGGTGCCTGGTTGCAGGTGACATCAGTGAATAAAAACTGTCACGGTGCCAGTCAAATCACAAATCTGAAGGGCTTCGCAAGGACGACATCCATTTTATATACAGTATGTGGTGGTAAGATGCAACTTATCGCACACAGTGGTCACAATTGTAGGCGATTGCCAGCATCTTTAGTAGATTACAATGTTATTCTTTTTCATTAAGCACCAAACAAGTACAGCTAAGGCTTAGCACTGTAAAAATGACCATTGTAACATTTTCATTTGATTTACTTAATGCCAGGATTGGATTATCAGTATTTCAGAAATGAACTTTGTTAGTTGAAACAAAGCAACCAACAGTAAGAGACTTACCTGACTCCCGAAGCATTAGCCTACGTTCAAAACTGCAAATGACATTTTCTAAAGGCTCAAAATGGAATTCTAATATGTTTTTTAAAAAAAAACAATGTATAGCCTTGTCACTCATGAGAAAGATTCCCTCTGAATACCAAGTCAACGACATCACCGATCGGTAAGGCTGTTGTTCACAGACAGTGTGACCTCTTCATTGCACTGATAAGCTTTTGTGATTGTTTCTTTTCAAAGGCCTATTACAGCGTGGCGACATTTGCAAAGAACCACAAGGCCTCAAGGTAGGTGGTTGTAAAAGAGAGACAAAAACATACTCTGTTAAAAACTTGGGTGACGCACGACTGCCTGGTAACAAACTCTGCAGTCAGACTCGGGAATAGAAGCTCATTGTCCTGCCTACACAGAGCCGTGGAAAGCCTCGAAGGACCCTGGTTTCACCTCACATTTGAAGCTCGGTGGCTTCAAATATCTGATCTATCAAGTGATATATAGGAAGTTATAGGCGGCAAAATAGGACTACAGTTTGTTATACAATGTTAGGAGTTGCGCTGTTAACTGACTATGTTGTTGTTTTGTTTTTGTTTTTTTTTTTTACTTCAAGGCACAGTGTGCAGATACAACCACAGATCACCCACACAGCATCAACAACACGGACACAGTCGTTTGCCTCATCATTTCCTTTCAGCGTGCGGATGATTAAAAAGGCAAATATGTCATTCCTCTAAACATCCATATTGTTTTCCTGTCAAGGGCGACACCCCTCCTCTGGATGAGCAGTGTCATTACGATCATCAAATCAGCCCTTGATCTAATGCATCAATAGACAACCGGCATCTAATATCACTTAACATTGCAATACCCTTGAAAAAGTGACATAACACTCGGTCATCCTCAGTGTTGTCAGAGAGGATTTTAAATGGAGATTTCAAGAATTGATGGCTTTTCGTGAGGGAACAGAGATCATTATCATGCACAATTCACACGTCAACTTTATTGCCATGTGTGCTAAACGCAGTAAAAAAATCTATAGAATATTAGATTTTGTAATGAGGTACTAAACAAGACATAGACTTCAGACCAGTTTCTCATCTATTAGGAAGTTCTATTGCCGCTATGAATGAAAGCAGTAATTTATTTATATTGTTTTTTTTCCCCCTCAGGTATATTTGTAAAATAAATGATTGATATTGGGGCCACAAAAACCTCATATCCCCTCTGGAAATATCTAAAGCAATGTACAAATACTTTACTTTGAATAATATTTTTTAGAAACAATCTTCTCTCATTTAAAAATGTAGTGTAGTTACACTCATTGAGGCCAATTTGTCTGGTAAATTTACTCAGAAATTCCCCTTTAAATAAAAAATATTAAAGTTCACTTGGATTTGTGGTATAGGTAAGAGTATGATGTGCTGGTATTCTAAGTTTCCCTTAGTGCTTTAAAGTAAAGCTTGCCATGGTAAGGAACAGTTTCATAACTTATAGCTTTATTTTTTTTTCTCTCCAACTTCAACTTCACTATGAATGACTCTGGATTCTGAAGGAAGTGACACAAAAGAGGAGGTGGAAAACAAAGGAATCTTTAATTTGGCTCATAATTAATGGATCAGCCATGGAAAATGAAACGAAATAGAGCACCTAATGAAATGTTAGAAGTCTTAACCAAAGAGCTGTACTTGATATTTGGAAAACCTAAAAATATGTTTCTGATTAGTTCCCAGAAGTCAAATAACTGAAATAAAAACTGTGATTCTTTCTCTTTCTCACTCTTCACACTCAGATTGTAATAGGTTTAGTACAAGCCCCGGAGGTCTAACTATTGATCTAAACAGACAGCAATGGAAAACACACACGCAATTGTATATTTATGTACAGTACGGCGTCACACACGACACATCTCCGACTCAACAAGGATAACAGCTGAAGTAGAAACTGACATTCATAATAGATCAATGGAAACAAGGAGACAGCTGTAGATGTACCTTTCGTGCTCCTGTGAATTCCTCAGGGTTCTGTGCTATATCGCACAGCTCTCAGATTCCTGTCGTGTTTGCCTCATTCATGCTCAAACCACAATTCAGAAAAAACGGCAGTCGTGCTCTCTTGTTTCTTAAATGCTTAGCACTGATTGCGCTCTCGGTTTGCTCGCGCACATGTGAACATTGATCCACATCGTTGACAGACAGACAGACAGACGTGGAACAGTAACATGTCAGCAAAGGACAAACACTTAGACGGAAGAATGAACAGAACAGAACGCGATCAAACAATGTTTGTGAAACTCTGTTGTTCAATTGGACTATTGTGTCTCCAGAGAAATGTGTCAAGTCAGACGTTGTTGTTGTCAGCCAACATCAGTGAGTAAGTTTACTTCTCATCCACTCAAAGGGAGAAAAAAAATGATATCTGTTTTCCCCTTTGATGTTGTTGGTTGCATAATTACTTTTAAATTGCCACTATCCTTTCTTCCCCTTTTTCCCACGGAATTCTGTTGTCGAGTCTGCCCTTCCACTTAAGTTGTGTGTGTTTTATTGGAAACGCAGGTGGCTTTAAACTGTGAGAGAAAATCCTAATCCTTCAGTCATATTTAAGTTTAATTACTCACATATTCTTATAACCAGAAAGTGGTTAGCACTCTTGCCTTTGCGGTAAGAAGACCCGGTCAGAACAGGGGTCTTTCTGCATGTTCTCCCCGTGTGTGTGGGTTCTCTCTGGGTTCTCCAGTTTCCCCCCCATAATCCAAAAACATGCATATTTGGGGATTAGGTAAATTGGAAGACTACAGCTTCCTACTTTTTTGAAAATAGTTTTGGCTGTCTTTGAAGGATGAAGTAGGGAACCGTAGCTGTGAGTGTGACAGTGGATGGTTGTTTGTCTGTATGTGGACCTGGGATGGACACACAGGTCCACATGGACACACAGGTCCCCCCCCCCCCCCCCGTGACCCTCATGTGGAGGATAAAGCAGTAGAAGATGAATGGATGTTATAACCAGACCTGGTGTTGAATACAAACAGCCATACGATAAGACACAAACTGTACAGTCTCCTTTCAAGGTTCCCTCCCTACATGTAGATACCAGAGATTGTCCTCCAATGAAACGTACATATAGGTTGTATGCAGGAATTACAACCTATGTATATGTTTTCAAAACCAGCGCCCCTAGTGGTTGTATACATGACAGCAACCTAGTAGTACCTTGGAAGTGGTATCTAGTAGCTTTGCCAAAGTCACCTGGCGGTCGGCTCAGTGATGAGAGCACTGCACCCGAGTGTGGTCGACAAGGGTTTGACTCCCTATACCAACTTTTTAATTTTTACTGCCTAACCCTGTCTTTTTTTGTCCTAACCCTAACCTCAGTAACACATACAACACGCATATTTGAGTTGAAAAATACCACACCGTACATATAGGTCGTATGCAGGAATTACGACGTATGTCTATGTTTTCAAAGGTCACATTAAGTTCATGTCACTTTTGGTGTGGGTTTGATTTTCACTTCCCCTTTTATTTTGGTAAATGTCATGTCTTCCTGTCGTGAAGTTTCCTCAGTTGTTTTGACACACCTCTCCTAATTCCCTCATGCACTTCACCTGGTGATCCTTTAGTGATCACTCGCACCTGCCCTTGATTCCCTCTCTCCTATATAGTATCCCCAGTTCATTTGTCTTTTATGCTTTCGAGAGAACACGTCAGAGTCCGGCATCGCATTTTGATAGTAAGCTCAAGGGCCAAGTCAAGTCTAGTTTAGTTTTTCCTTCTGTGAAGAAGTAATTTTGATTTTACCTGCTTTATTCAAGAGGAAAATAAAGACTCTTCACTTTCTGCCTCCTGTCTCGTGCATTTGGGTCCAAGCAGTGTATTCACCATCCCTAACAGACCCATAGTTATGTTTCAGTTGGAGGACAAGTTGAAATACCAAAATGACCGGCATCTTGATCTATTAGACCATCTCAAGGCTTACTAACTCTTATGTATCAGAATCGGCGACGACGCCTCACTGTTCAGAAGTCGGGCATTGTCTCAGTTCTCCTCGGATCTGAGCTGTCTTCAGTTAAATCTGATAATCCAAAAACTTTATGATAACTGTTATTTGCCCTAGGCTGTCCATCATGCTTTTTGGTCTTAGCATGATGAAATCAAAATCATCAAAGTGCATCTGAAGTTAAGAAGCTGCAATCTGTTGCTGCGGTTTTGCTCAGATGTGTTTTGACCGCTGTTGGTTCGGCAGACTTGGGCTCACTGTGAAGACACCTGGCTGTATTCTTGTCTCCACTGGTGCTGGTTTCTTGAATGCTATTGATGGCTGAGGTGTGAGGAGAGCAACGTGAGACACTAGGAGAATAAACCCAGTCTGAACTGTCAGCACAGCTCAACTTTCATCACTTTCACGAAACCTTTCATGAGACTTTCCAAAGTGTTGAAGTCAAAATCATTTTCATCAGCTTCAACCAGGTCTAACATTCCTTTTGTGTCATTAAGGGTTTCATGTGGTAAATGCTTTAGAGACATTTCAAAGAGAGAGAGACAGACAGACAGAAAGAAATGTAACCACTGTGACCACATTGTGATTAATTACTAAGAGAACCAGCGTCGTCAGCACCGTGGACCGTGTTTCCTGCTGGGACATATTGCAGAAGAGACCCTGGGGATTTACCAAAGTATTTGTTCTGCACCATGGCCACAGGTGCCACAGGTGAGCTGCATTATTCTCAAAGCGACTGACCCACTTGTCAGCACTTTTAAGAAAAGTAGGACCAAGAGTGTGGCTGAGCCTGCCGGGAAGTGCGTCATACTGCTGGCTGCTCACACATACATGGCTTTGTTTTCTTGTGCTTCATTAAAATGAAAAATGTTGCATAACCCTTGACGTGCCTTGCTTTTCTCATTTTAGCTTTTTTGAATAAGGGTGTGGGGGGGGGGGAAGAGCAAGCTGGAATTTGAACAAAGAACTGTGGAGGAAAGAATCTAAATTTTAATGTCATTTTAAAAATGGATCATCCACTGCCTATGCATACGTCTTTTTCAATACATGAATCGAAGCTGATGCAAAGAGATTTGGAGATGTTGTGAGATAGGATAGGATTGCTCAGCCATGAATGCCCCAGTGTGTTACTTCTGTCTGTAAAACACTGGTATTGTTGCTACACAATCCTCAGGTGATCCTGGAGCTTTCTGAAAGGACGGCGCCAAAGTCCATATTCCACTTTACCGGCAGAGCGGATGTTCTTCTGCTCTCCCTCCTTCAATTGTGATGTGAAACACGTCGCTCTGTGTGCAGCGCACACGTGTGGAGCTGAGAAGCCTACTTTGAAAACTTTGAATGTAATGGACACACTTCACATTTTCACAATTTTAACTAGATAGTTCAGTGGAATTTACATTACCAAAGTGGATGATAAAGAATTCATATTTGAAGTTATATGTTGAAACGTTGCCTATAGGTAGTAGTGGGGAGCTGTGAGTTGAGAAGATAAAGTGAATATTTAAGACATAAACACCTTGAATGTTTGTTTTCCAACAATAAAATATGAGAAAACCTATTTGAATTCTCATACAAACACCGAAGAGTGTGATTTTGGATGCACACGTCTCTGCTCTTGATCGTTATACAGTGTACATCAAATCAAACAGCGCTTTGTTGGGAAAATCGACATTTTTATAGCTGCTCATTTTGCCAATAATGATGATTCACTTTTGCCGCATTTGTGCTCTTGTGTTACCAACTTGCCCAACAGTACAGTGAGTTTACGGGGAGAGGAAATGATGACAGGAAATGTATATTGGCATTTGACAATTTAGTGGTGCTTGCACAGCACAGGCTGTAAGCCTTACATGTATATTGATACTGAAAAAAAAACATGTATGTGAGATGAGTTATCTTTATGGACGTGATGTCTCTGGGAAGATTCTCTTGAAATCTTTGTTAACATTTAATGAGCACCACTGAACTATTGATTTCTTTGTAGCCCGTGGGATGGAGGTGCAGTCAAGAGGGAATTTATCTCAGGTTCACTATATTGCAGTCCAAACCCATCCACTCCCACACCTTAACCACACTTGGCAGAATTCCTCTTTCTGATGACGCTGTGGTCTCGTGTGTGTGTGTGTGTGTGTGTGCACTCTTCTTCCTGGACTACATTCAACTTTTCAGAGTAATGTGATGTGGCAGGCTTTTTCAACTTTCCGACAAGAACGTAAACGTGTACATTCCGCCTATGTGTCTTTGCATCTGTCACAAGATAAGATAAGAGATGAAGTGAGCAGAAGAAACGCCTAGTGAGGAATAAATAAATATTTAATGAAAATCAAGTGCCATACCCACATGGTGCAACAATGATGAAGTGGGAGACAAACTGATACAGGCACTTTGAAAACTTATAGTGACCAAGGACGTATTGTAGGGTAAACTCAAATTCTAATCCTCATCGTACATAGCATAGATTGGTTGTCATAGTAATCACATTTACATCCAGTGCACCAGCTGAGACATCATCTACAGTTATGTTTCATGCTCTGGAGAAATTGCCATTTTAGGCATAATAAAAGAAACATTCTTCATAATGGCCATATGTGTATGTATTTGTAATGTAATTTTTTCTTATTTTTAAATTTGGTGAATTTGGCTGTTAGCGTTTCACCTTGAGGAATCCTTGTGCTGTACCGTCTGACAGCTATCAACTTATATATTCATAGAACATTTATAACCCAACAGAGGATTTGAAATGGCCATCACAGTGAAATTATAGATCCCCTAAAACGTACAGGTGGCAGTCGGTAAAGATGTGTACGGCAAAAGCCATGAAATGTAATCTGTTCCGGCCGAATGACTCTGGGAATGTTAGGAATCACAGAATACAGACACACAGACGATGGCCAGAGAGCATGTATGTGCGCACACTCACATCACCCTGTTATCGTCTTTATCTTTAGTTTTGTATTTTTGGGTGAGTGAACGCTCAAATTAACTCAAATTGCCATGTTTCTCACCACCTGCCTTTAAAAAGAGAGCAAAGCATCAATAATTCAACGGAACCTGAACGTCGGGTCAAATCTCAGCTTTACAACACACCGCTTTTTTGTTTCCCCCTGTCACAGTTCACCTGCGGTCAAACAAACATCCGGCACTTAGATCGGACAAACAAGACATGCTTTTACCATCTTTCCCAGCTCATACCCGTAATCACAACTCATGTGATGGATGCTTTCACCTCATGCCGCTATAGTCGCATTTTACTAGAAGCCACATTCTGATCATTTGGCTACAGACAAATATCCTCAGAGGCCAGAGAAGCAGCAATCGTGCTGAGTGATCATTGTTTTCCAACGCTGGATGAAAACGGGGAATAGTGCTTTTCCTCCCTCTACATTCAGAGCTAAAGTGCTCTCAAACAAATCCCCCAGTTGCTCCTGGAGCAATTAGCGAGCTCTCTACCCAGTGCTCTGTTGTACTAAATGCTGACGGCTCCTTTGTGCACGTTCTCTGTTTACGGAGAGATTAAATGCAGAGGTTGTGTGTGTGTGTGTGTGTGTGTGTGTCAACTTTTCTTCAGCAAACCTTTTCTTCTTCTCAAGCATTTTAGAATACAGGCTTCGTGCAATGTGTTCTATCAATTTGCACTATAGTGATATTGGAAGGCAGCAGGTGGGAAACAGCTGTCCTGAGTTTTCTCACCAACTGTGTCCTTGCAGTGATGAAACTGTAGCTATTTACCAGTGGTGGTTTCGAATCAATGAGCACTTGCAGCGTTCCATAATGTCACTGAGATTTTTTTACACTCAACACAACTGTGATGAGCATTTAATTGATCGAGGCAAACGTTGTGAGGGTGCATAACAACGCGGCAGCGCGTTTCCATTTTATTCAACGCTACTCATGAAGCATGACTAAACAGAGCCTATAAGATTATTGTGTTTAATTAAACTGACTTCGAATCTTCACCTTGCCCCGAGGCACAAAAGCTGTCTCAAAAATATCCTTCCCTGAAATGAAAGTGTCTCATTTCAACCTGGCAGCTCCACTGCCCTAAGGCTTCCTCTCTCCCTCTCTCTCCCTCTCTCTCTCAGGAAACATCCAGCTTCACAGCAGCAGCTAAATGTCCCGCGGCATGAGACATATACATTTCATGAAGTATCTCAATGATGAGTTGTAGATAAATTGTCGTTGTTGTCCCTGGAGATCGTTGCTGGAGTGCCTCGCACAACAAACCAGCAAAAGCACCAACGATATATACAAGAAATCTATTTTAGGTGTTGAGTGAAGGGAGTCAACACACATGATGAATATTCAGCTTACTTATTCATCTTTATCTATTTAAATGGCTTTCAGTCCCTTGTCCTGGTTCCGTTTGATGAATCACTGATGAATAGCAGTGTGTTATTAGTTTTCCCTGAAGAGTTTGTGAGGGAACATTTATCAAACACTCTCCATCATCGTTTGTGTCTCAGAATAATTGTAGAGCTGACACTTTTATGACTTGGAGAAAGTGTCACAATCAAGGTGGCTTTTAAAAAAAACAACTATATTTTTTTAAGAAATGTCATTTTCTTCTATTTTGCAGTTTCCACGAGACATCGCTTGCTTTTATTTATGGACCGACAATATTGTAAGCTGAAATTCACATCCTAAATTGCCTCCTCACCTCAAAAATGATCACCTCTGCATTATTCAGGTGACAGAAATGCATCAGGTTTGTTGATACTCAAATATTCATGAAAGCTCTAATTGCCTTAGTGAGTTAATTGTGTGCACAGACACATTCGCAGACACTCACACACACACACACACACATATGGTGGCGCAGAAGCAGGCAGCCAGCCCTCTGAAGTGGAGATGATGAGTGAATCTGGGACAGGCAGTGAGTGATGTTCAGCGCTGATGGGCTTTGGCATTGCTACTCTGCCAGACCCATGAGACGTCTCGCTGTGGAGAGGTGCTGCAGCTGGCCTGGATAAGGTTCCTCATCGAGCATGATTGCAACCTGGCTTCAGTCTCACCGGGAACACGTCGGCCATTCAAGTGACACCTCAAGAAGGCTCCTGGTCGTTTTCATAAACAATGACAGTCAAACTGCTCAGTGCAGATTTATGTTGTCTCCTCTTTCACAATTTTCTCCTGCTGTCTTCCCCCTGCAGCATCTGTTTTGACTGACTCACATTTACGGTGAGTGGGACGAGATGTTGTTTGCGCGGTGGAGATTTGAACAGCCGATTAGGACATCTGGAGGCGTGTGATCAATATCTGGGAATAATAACCTCAATATCTGCAAAAAAAAAAAAAGATCATCAAATTAATCCTTCTTGAAATAAGTTTCTGCTCAAAAACTATGAGGCAAGGTCGGTTTTTGATAATTTTGTGGCATTATTCAAATGAAATATTGGTTTTTGACTTGAAAAGGTTAGAATAGAGACAAAAACGGAGAACATACAGTCTGATTTAGATAGAAAGTGAGAGGTTGAAAGCTATATTTTTAGTAACTATATTCTGAATGTATTATCTATTTTCACACTGACGGTTTTGTCCTGCTGTTTGTGTTTTACCACCTGCCAGTGCAGTGCATGAGGTCGCAGGTTCTGTCATCAGATATGGCTTTGTTATGTTTTACAACTTAATGTCCAAAGAGCAGCACTGTGTTCTTGTTAAGTTCTTGAGTTTTGACCTTTTCACGATGTCATTGCCGACGCATTGCTCGGCACCTCTGCACCACTTTTACAAAGAAATAAAAACAATTGGGAATGAGAAGTTAAGTATAAGAAAAGATGACATTTTTGGAATATTATAAAGGCTGTTTCCGAATAATCAGTTCTAACAACCGAGATAGCGGAGAGCTTTGCAAATTCAAATGCAGTGAAATGAAACAAATAATGTGTTATCTGAGAAGAACAGATTTATGCCAAATATAGAGAAAAAGCCAAAAAGTGAAGTGAAAGGGTGATTGTCTGTCACTACCTTTTTTTTTGAACACCCAGCTGTAAAAAAAAATAAATTTATTTTTATCTCTGAGAGTTGTTGTTGTGAACAGCTGTGGGGTGTGATATTGTTCTTTTATAAAAAAAATCACTTTTTCCCCGACTATCTTTATCGACTCAGTTATAGCAACATGTCAGACAGCAAGATTTAATTAATCGGATGTCAGTCTGTCACCTCTTCTCTCTGCTGTTCAGCGCTGACATTCCTGTCCTGTTCATTCGTGTTGCTACACTAAAAATATGTAGAAGTATAACTATGCTGTCATCACCCATGGGTTGTTAGAGATGAAAGCAATTTACAACACAAATCACTGTAAAGTCGTGTAAATATCTCCTTAGCTGATCTTAATCCTGGGTCATAATGACAATGATGAAAAAAAAAAAGAAAGTACGTGGCCTCAGTGTGCATTTGGATGCAACAACTCCTTGAATGGGAATAATTGATCACAAATGATATTATACTGTATACTATATTGAAAGTGCCACTCGGTGAGGGACAGCATTTCATATTGGATCATTTCAGGCATGAAAACCGTGACACTATGGGGAAGTAACACTGAATAAATAGAGTCCTCAGATAGTACTTGCTATGTGTTTGCCATAAAGGTTAGAAAGTTGTAAAAATAAATCTCTCTATCGAGTGAACTGACTCAACCCTCTCTAGGGCCCTGGGGGAAATGAAAACACACTGCAGATGATTTGCAAAAATGGTTGACTTTCTGTTGTTACACTCATACAGTGGGTCGAAACAAACCACTCCCACCAAGCCATGCCTCCAACACATAATGTGCCTCATTAAAGAATAATGTAAACTGGATTTGACTCTTTTTTAAAACTGTAAAGTAAAGGTTAACATGCTATAGTATAGTGTATATAGAAGTTATAAAATATGAAGTGTGAGCTTATTATCGTTAGTTAGATTTATTGTGCATTAATTGTGGGGGACAGCATGTCGGCCTGTTGCCATGGTTACTATCATGTCCATGATAATGAGATGCAGTTCCACTCCAGCAGCTTCCCTGTTGTTGCTGTGCTCTGGTATTCCTCACGTTAGTGTTGTTTTTGCTGTGCTTCAACTTTCCGATGGTCACTGTAGTGTAAAATTAGATATCAAAATTGCTCCGTCTTAATTGCTCTTGATTGAATTGTCTCAGCTTGTTTTTTTTTTTAAATGAAGAGGGTTTTGTTTTCGTATCTGAGTGTTTACTCAGGAAAAGGAAGGATGCTCGCAGGAAGCAATCACTTTCTTTATCCAGAAGAGTGAAGAGTGAGTGGAAGATGGTGCCTTCAGGCCGGTCGAGGGCTGCTCAGCGCACCTATGTTCATTATCATGTAATGCAGAAGATGTACAGTATTGGCTCCGCGCTCAGGCCCGGGGTATTTGCTGCTTATGACAATTCATTAAATATGCATGAATCATAGCAGTGATTTACAGACGATTTCCAGTCTATGAATATTTGATGCATACTATGTCACCTGGCAAGCGGTATACCACCTCTGCTAATCACCGTGAAACACAAGTTGCTTTTTTCAGCACCCAGAAACTGTCACTGTGCTTGCTTTAACGTCTCAAGTAAAACACTATGAAAGAAAACATACTCTTAATATTTGTTGTCATCATAAAATTTGCTCTGTGTTTTGTCAGTCACCCTATACTTACTTTAAATTCACATGAATATATGTAAACTAAATCTGTAACTACATCACTCCGGGCTGTATGGGAGCAGATATATAAACACACCTTTGATCTGCCCAAGTATTAGTTTAACAGGGCAGCCTATGGCAAAAATATAGTGTACAAGACATCGTTACAGGCATTTGCCCTGAGCACATTCAGCACAACAGCAGCGCCCAGGGAAGAAACAGCAGGGTATAGCAGAAACAATAGCATTGTTCTTCAGATGTGCCTTCATTAAAAAGATCTATACAATTTTAACTTGTTCCTGCTGTGTTAAAGCTGTCGTGTGTAACTTTTCAATATAAACAAAAAGTCCATTGCATTCAAACATCTGTCAAATGAATTCAACTCCACGTGACTCTCTCCGTTTCTCAGTCCAGTGGTGTTTTGTTTCCATGTCTGTGGAGACACAAAGTAATGCATGTTCCATCACTACTGATGAAGGGAAGGCAGAAGCCTGCAGCAATGGGCTCAGTCGTTTCTACACGCGTGTATGTTTTGGTTGTGTTTACCCACAATTCCTGCATTTGTTTCACTTGAAGCGAACCTTGATCTTCGTTTTTAGGTGGACCAGAGTTTTCGCTTCTCTATTGTGGATCAGAGTTAGGTTGCACATTCACACCTACCCAAAGGAACCGGAATTTCCGAGCAAACGAACTAGGATTCGATTTAGAAGGACTCGTGTGAATGCATAATAAGATAAGGACTTATCCCCACATCTCTGATTCATGAGAGAGGTGAAGCTAATGTTGAAAGAGAGCTGTAGGTTACAGGATTAACCCTGGTTCTCTGAAACATGAGTGAGGGGTGAGATAGTGAAGTAATTGTTGAAAGAGAATGGTTGGAATATGGACGTAGAGTTGTCCTTTCAGAAAGCTCTGCAGGCTCACCTGAGGCGCGAGGTAAGTATGGACCAGTCGCGGCACCAGCAGTATTTTGGAGTTCACACTCACCAGTGCATACTGCTAATCTTCTTATTCCAATGCCAATAGGATTACCTGACTGCTGATATGTTGGATAAATCTCTGTGCCTTTGCCCTCTCCTTCTTTAAGCACACTCCTGAGAGTGTCTGGACAGGATATACAGTCTCATTTGTCTGGCCGCGCTGCAAAAGTCACAGGGATTCAATTTTTTACCATTTGAAGGAGTTCACACTCGCTCTGCTCATTTTGTGTCTGCAAGAGAAGCTTTCTTTGAGTGACGTTTGAAAAATGTGATGCACAACAAGTGAACGTATTTAGCAGTGTTATGTTTGTTTGCTCTGTAAAGCAGGCATGCATGCATGCATGCGGGTACGTTTTCGGTGACTGTGCCTTTGTAGAGCTAATTATGAAAACACCTTGCAGGATAGTGGAGATGGCAAATCACTTCATGTCTGCAGGGCCTGTTTAATGTCTGTTTGCCAAGCAATGGTTGCCAGTGGCTGATTGGATGTGCAAGATACATGGGCAACAATATGATTCAGGAAAGATACAATTATATGCAGCTCCGTGCAATACAGTTCTTTGTTTAACAGTGATGTTAAACACAACTTTTCATTTTATGTCCCATAAATCATTTTAGAACTACCTACCTGGCTTGGGTTTTCTTTTGAGGTGATCTGATATCTAAATAAAACAGCATTTCTGAGATATCAGTTTTTCTCATTACGATATAATAGGTAGTAAGGTAACACGGAGTAAACATTAAGTAAGGAGAGCTGGAGAGATTACATCACTCAGCTGGGTTGGATGCATCTTGGGATCCTTCCACAGGAGCTGATGGAAGTGGCTGGGGAGAGAAGTGTCTGGGCTTCTCTTCTTAGACTGATGACCCCATGACCCGGACCCGGATAAGCAGAACACAGATGACAGAAGCAGATGAGAGAGCTGCTTGTTGTCAGCGAGCAACTCTTGTCGGACTCGCTATGTGACACCGTTTTTTCATGAAAGTTTGAAGACATAGTGATAGTAACATGAGCAGCATCATTACACAGATTCATAACATTCATTCTTTTACAGACGGGCAATCAATCAATCAATACAGTGGTCATCATATCGATTTATCTTACACGATCAGTTTTTGACACACCGGCAGATGACATTGGTCTCAGATTGTGTTATAGACTGTTCTGGCAAGGACACGTTCACCCTCTCATCCTCAGCCAGTGCAGCCCCAGCCAGGGGTGTTTGTCTGTGGCTTGTTGTGCCAAGACATGCTGGTTTTGTTCTTTTGTCAACTTCCGTATCTTCCATCCTTGAAAATGCAGAAATCAGGCTATTCAACCATGCCAGTCCAAACTAAAATGTGTTTTTTTATTTTCATCCACTTTTAGTTCATTTTCTCTGTTCTGCTCTAGTTAGTAGAACACCTAAACGCTGTTCATCAGAGGAGCTGCAGCCTCACGGTGTCCCGTGTATGGAAAATGACTCCACTATTAAGAGGGAAGCATTAAGATAGCTGTGTGGGAACATATGGTGATGGCACATAAAAAGCCAAATAGCACGACTCTGCGACACCCAAAGGTTCGGGATTATTCTCCATGGAATGAAAATATTGGTTTTCCAGCGAAGGACACCAGCTGCGTCACAACGTTCTGCCATTGGCATGGGTAATCAAATGTAAGGACTCACCATCTGCACAAATGATGACAGAGCAATGACAAATGTCATTAAATTCATGAGGCTTTTCCCATTGGATGCTTATGGAGGCCGTGGCAGAACACCACAAGCAAAAGCATTTTCATGCATTGAAATCAATTAAAATCCACACTTGTATTGACATTAAAAGATTTCACTTCAGTATCTCTGAAGGTGGTTTTATTCACAGATATCACCTTATCCTTATCACCTTTATGTTTGTCTAGTTGTACTTTTGTATTTCCATGTTTGTATTGTAGTTGCTGCCTTCCTGTTTTTTATTTAACTATGATGTGTGCTGCTGCCTTTCTTGGCCAGGTCACCCTTGTGAAAGAGATCTTGATCTCAATGGGTCTTTTATCTGATTAAATAAAGGAGAAATAAAAAAAAAAAAAATAATCCATAGGCTGATAAATCCATTTAGAAACCGGGTGAAATAATGAGGTGATGGCTGGTGACTGTAGTAATGTGATGAAAGAGATCTCTCAAATCTAATCAGCAAAAACATTTGCCTCATGTGTTAAGAATATAAAAGATCTGACACTTCACACACACTTTACATTAAGAAATATAATACATTGATGTTTTTTTTCCCATGTCTGTAACCCGTTGGGTAAAAAGGAGAGGAGTAAACAGCCTTTCAAGCAGGTGTAATGTTTATAGTATGTTCACTGTCTTTAATTAACTAATCCCGTCCACGTTTATTTGTAAAGCACTGGGTTCTGCAATATTTAGCTGTATAGGCAACTGGACCTGTTTGAGTTCACCTCTCATCCAAGAGCCTTCTACAGTTCTGAATAAGTGTTGGAAAAATCCACTTTAGGCTGAATACCTGTCTAGAGAGTCATTACTGGAACTAGCAATGATAATAGCAAAATAAGTTCACATGAAGCTGGAGGGGAACAGATGTAGTCTTTCCTTTCACTAATGCTTTTACTTTTGAGCGTACAATGGTGACTGGAACCAACCCCAGCTAAAATATGGTGAGAGGCCGGATGCACCATTAACTGGTTGACACTTTATGACATGCGAACTCCAAATAGAAAGGCTCTGGTGCACTGGCAAGTTTAAATCCATAACCTCCTCGCTGTGAGGTGAAAGTTCTAATGTGCAATGACAGAGGAGGGCTTTTGTCGTCTGAACTTAAATGACTTCTCCACCGCACACTGAGCAGGTATGTGCTTCTCTGACTCAGCTGTGGAGCTGTGGTGCTGTGAAATGGTTCTCCTGCTGCAGTGAGGTCCAAAGTTCTCTTGAATAAGCCTCCAATTGAGATGAAAAACACACAGAATAGGAAAAAAAAAAAAAACATTTCCTTAAGCAGTTGGAGTGAGCATGCACATTTAAATTGTACATGTCATCTCATAATGACAGCTGTTTAAAAGTGCAAACTTTCCTGAATACCAGCAGTCATATCATCGTAAATGATTTAGTTACAAAAAAAGCTTTTGGCATATTTTATGACACTGACAAATAAGTCATGTCTGTTTTTATTTCGACTGATGGCCTCAGCCCACATGTCATGTCTTCATATAATCACGGCCCTTTGGCATGTTATTACATCAATATTTTAAATGTGTTGCCGCTAAAGAAGACAAATTCACATCATAGAGAAGTAAAAATTTGATGAGATCTGTCATTGAAGATTCTGCGAGTGATTTTGAAGCCTCTGTTAATGGGGTGGCACATTTCAAAAGCTGTCCTCCCGACCACATTATGTTCTCAATTATGCACGGAATATAAAAACTGTTAATGTCCTCATACACCTGGTGTTTGTTTTGTCAGTTCTGGACTATGATGGAGCGACATGGCTGAAACCCACTCCCAGTGTGGATATAAAGGACCTGGAAACACAATTCTAAGGTGATTATAATGAAAACTTTGCATACACAGACCTTAAATATTGTGACTTATTGGAGGTCTACAGGAGTCTGTCTTTGGAGACTTTCTTATGCAGTAAAATGTTCTCCACAATTAAGCTCAACAGAGGGTAGTAATGCAAGCCCAAATGTAATTTACCCCATACATACAGTAGTTCAGACTTCCCAAACTGAAATAACTTTGCAAAGATCTACGGCCACCATGAGATTTGTTGTTTTAACAATGTTATAATCATACAGTATAATTATTTTTCTACACATGAACAAAAAGCTGGAGTGGAACACTATTTAATGGTAATGGTAAAACCTGGGTTTGTCCTGCTATATCATGTAAAAATTATACGCCGTGAAAAAGGCAGGTTGTATGAGTTAAACTCTTTGACATTTTGTTAATACATAAGACCAACTTTCAGTCACGTCGTTCCAAAGAAATAACCAAGCTGGTGTTGCTCTAAGACTATTTATAAGGACAGAGAGGGGAACATGCAATTCTCAGCCATTTCCTTAATTAAACTCATTTAATAATTGGTTAAATGTTCATGCTTTTAGTGACAAAACATCACTTTTTCAAAAAACACATTGTTCCTGAACATAACCGTGTGCAGGTTCCGGGGTCCTTGTTTGTACCCAGTACCAACAAGCTGAATAACACTGAAGTCACTTAACGATTTTAGGCCTATTACACACACATCTCTGCTTATGAAATTGTTTCACAAAATTGTGAAAGACTCACTTATGAAATCAGTTCAGGCCAGGTTGGATCCTCTCCAGTTGGCGTACAGGCCTGGCGGGGGAGTCAAAGATGCAATCTTTTAAACTAAATTTTAACTCACCCTGAGGATGCAAAGAGCGTCGTGATGCGACTAATTTTTATTGATTTTTTTTCCCCCTTGTTTATTATTGTCTTTTTGAGGAGAGCAGAGTCAGCAATAATTTGTGAAAGCGCCGAGTTCAGATGGGCCTTAAAATTAGCTCCTTTGTTTTCTCTTCGAGATCTTTGTGGGTAGAATTGACTCCTTTTCTGACCTCATTCACATTTATAACGTTGCTATGAAAATTATAAATAGGAGACTTTTGAGCTGCCTTGACACAACATTTATAAAATGTGCCAACCCTGAGTTTATTGTTCTTCAACAAAAAAACATTGTCAACTAAACTATAATGAAAGGCTGCATGAAGTAAAATGTGTTCCCTCGTGATTTTGCATGTATTTCATCTCACATCTGATTGCAAAGTCATCAAACCCTCGGAATCTGACAGGTGATTATATGCTGCAGCGCCAAAATAGTTTCCTGAAAGACATTTGCTGACATGTGTTGTAATCAAAACAAAACAAATCATCACCATGTTCACAAAGAACCCAGAAACCAATTTCCCTCACCCTCACAGTTTTGGTGAAAACTGCAGTATTTCATTTAGTCTGTGCCAGCAGTAATCTTAAATGCAATGTGAGCAGGCGACTATGGCTTTTTAATGTAAATATTTGAGAAAAGGGTTCATAGTTTAAGGTTGAAGTTTAAACTCTGCACAAACGAGGCTCCTTATCCCCTCAGCATCCCCAATCTGTGGGGCTCATGTCTCTGGTTTTGACGTTGCTCAAAGTTTGCCGTTGTCTCATTCCACTCTGTTATTCTTTATTTTTCTAACCTCCCTTCTCCTGCCCTCCCAGCACTGCCACAGGATCACTGCAGTGGAACCTGCTCTCATCTCAGCAGTGAAGATGATTTATTACCCATCGCCACCAAGGCTCATCTACTCATACCACCACTGCTGCACTCTTCCTGCAATTATAAGGCCTCGCATTAGACAAAGTGAGTCAATATGAAGCCAGAAACACGACATGACAGGTTGGTTGTTATTCTAACTAGTTTTGTTACTTGGATTTGGAGTTGAACTACCTTTCTGTATAAACTTTAAAGCTCAAAGTCACTTCTTGCTGCAGGTAGCAATGTCTTTTCTTTTTTTTTTGCCACAAATGCGTCACATTATAACACTGAAATGTCACCAATTCTCTAATGATATGCTCTGAAGTAACTCCATTTTCAATCTCTTTTCATGCTACTTCAGTCACACCAAATTGCGAAGCAGATTTCTTTCTCGTTTCCTTTCGATATGAAAACATGAGAGCTAATATTCCATTTCCGTTTTATCAACGATTTTATTGCATCTGGCTCAGCTTGTAGGAGAGAGAAGCGTGAGACAAAAAAAAACCCCAAAATACATTATAACAGGTTTGTTATAACCACAGCAGAAATAAATTAAAGATTAATATTAATGCTGAGGAGCAGCTCTGGAATCAGCACAAGTACAGGTGGAACAAGAAAAGAGAGGGGGGAAAAAAACAACCCATGGGAGAGATAAAAAACCATAAAGTTAATGACACATGCAGTCTAATGAGATGCACACCCTCCTGCATGTAGAGTGATATACATGCACATGCATGGACACACAGACAGACAGCAGAGAAAAGGTTCTCAGTGCATCCTGGGAGTTCCCCTCAGCAGTCCATGTCTGTTGCAGCATAACTAATCAGTACTCACCTGAGCCAGCAGGAGCTATGCACAATACCACAGAGGAACATTTTTACTCTATCCTTAAAAGTGAACCCGAAGTGGGAGCTGGAGAGTGGAGCCTTGGAGCTGAAGGCTCTGCTCTGTCTACCCCAGACTGAAACCAATAAGCCAATAACCAACAAGAGAACAATGTGGCATTTTCATGACAGGTGGTGTGAGATGATTGACTCACTCTTTACATATCCTTGAAGCGGAAATTGTTTGTTCATTCATTCAGTGACAAAATAAAATGTTTTGATTGTAAAGGCAAAAAAACATCTGTTAGAATGCTTAGTCATACGTTCCCTTCTGGTTCAAACAAATATTAATACAAACAAGCTCAAAGGTGGTGATAACATCACACAAAGAGACAAATCAATATGTCATCAGCATACAGAGATTATCTTGACCGCTGCAAATCCATGGTCACGGACAATAACTCAGAACAGTTCAGAGCACCGGGCCAGGTCTTTTCTGAATTGACCTGCTGAAGGCGAGACTAGAGCTCACACAGGAGCAACATAAACAGCCTTAAGTTAAGATTTGCTTTCACTTAGACTATAAAGACAAACTAACTTGTGGATTTCTTTCTTTGTTTGTTTCTTTTCCTCACATATTGTTCTGTCCACCCACTTGGTCCGTGCATGGACACACAATCTCATATGTATCAGACAGTCCATGTGTCCTTCCTTTCAGAGGCTAATTAGCACACACACAGTAACAAGATATACTAAACAACATTAATTCAAATAGGAGAGTTTAAAAGTGTCTGTCTGTGCAGCTCAGGAGTGATGATGACAATCTCGGCTAACTGTATAGGTTTTTTCGTTTTTTTTCCTTTGCAAGCATCAACCTTGATGCCTGCCGCATTCACTGCCTGCTTCTCCTCCGTGACAATCTGTCTTCATTCTCATTTGAACTCTTTTCATTATATTGTATTCAATTTAATTCCAATTTAATTTAGATTGTTATTCTTTATTACTGTAGCCTCCATGATCATCATTGCAGTGCTAGATTATTAGATGTCATTCAAATATAAACAACACTGTGTGGTCTTTTCATGCTCATTTGCATCTCTCCTCTTCACTCTTGTTGTATTTCTATGCAACTTGATTTGGCCATGATTTAAGTGTATCCACAGCAACGGGGTCATTGTTGTTGCCATTTTCTAACAGCTGTATGGCTGTTATGAATAACTTAGATAGATAGATGGATGGATGGATGGATAGATAGATAGATAGATGGATAAGACATCTTCAGCTGATCACGTTGCCACAGATTTATATACTTCATCATCAATATTAAGCGGGTCAAATATTTTCAGCACTGCACTTGTGGCCTCTTCATTCCCCAGTTACTCTTCTTTGGTGTAGCTAATGAGCTTTGAAGCCTCTGCTGCCCTGCATGTTGAATAGTCTCACTATCAAACACTGGGGATTTAATTCATTTTGTTTACACACCTCATTTTCTTGCACAGCAGTCGGTGTCTGACCATAAATCAGCATGTCATTTATTAAACACTAATACACATCGAGGCGTGAGCCACATCACAGATAGTAATAAGTTACCCGTACAGCTGTATTATAGCGTATGTGGTTTAGGTTGATGAGGCATTAAGTGAAACCAGAAGAACATAGGCACCACTTATGGATCTCTGAGTATCAGGTGTGTGTGCCATTGTTACAGTAAATGCAAGCAGCAAAGTGATTACATTTTGTTGTTTGTTTTTAGCACTATGGTATTTGATCTTTTGAGCTTTATTGACTCATTCCATGACTTCCATTCGTCTGATTTTCATAACCAGCAACCAGTAGTACTCTGTAGTCTACTTATATCTCCACATTAGGACGAAGACATTATTTTATGGCACTGACTTTTCTCATAAATGTTTTTTTTAAATGTGTCTTGATGAAGTGTTCTGTTTAAAAAAAAAAGAAAAAAAATGTATGTAGGAGAGAACAAATTGTGTCCAGTTTGTTTTGATTGATTTAATTCATCATAGAAGCATCAACTCAAGGGCTTTAACTTTTTGAAGACCTCTGCTCAGCAGTTGTCATGGAAATGGAATTTTTCTTTCTCAGCAATTTCAGATTTCATTGACTAAAGAAGACCACAAGACTGAGTGAAAAGAGAAGCCAGTGAAAGTCAGAACTCAGCATTTGAAGATATTCTCTTACCTGCACAACAGTTTTCTCCTCGTACATATGCCTCATACACAGTCAAATATTGAACAATAAAAAAATATTTTATGGGACTATGGGACATATTAAATAGTATTATTAAAAAATGTTCTGGACAGCAATGTTACCCTTGATATTTTATTGACAACAACATTAAAAAAGAAAATGTGGATGAGGTAGCTAATAGTTATTGCAAAGTTTTTGTAAGTGCTCTGGATATATGGTCATCCGATGATTGGAATCGTTATTTGATAGAGAGGAATCCCTCAGTTTTCCTTACAGCAGTGGAAGAAAATGAATTCATATTTTAAATTATGTAAATACAAAACATCTACTGATCACAATGAAATAGATGTGAAAATTGAAAAACCACTAACATACATCTATCATTTTTCATTTCACTACCACTGTAAAAAAAAAAAAAACAGGGGATAGACCCCACTTCACAAATTAAAGGCCTGTTTGTTCAATAACTCAGAAAAAATTCATAGAAAAATATGAATTACTTTCAGATCTAACAGTTCAACATCTCTGGCTTTAACTGATGCAATCAAGGAAATTACAAGCACAATAGTTTCATTATGTACAACAAATGATGGATAAATGTATTGAGGTTGTCAGTTTCTTCCTCTTCTATAGGTCAAAGGTTAAAGAACCTCTATGCAATCATGTCATTTAAAATGCATGTGTATAATTTTCCTTGATTTTATTTTATGTAGCCTAAAACGTTACCTAACCTTCAAATTCATACCAGCAGAAGTAACACGGTGTTGCCAATAACACAGGTGACGATGTCTTTATTATATGACTCATTCAGACTCCCATTAATATTCGTAGTGCAGCAGATGTTCGATTGCCTGCATGATAAAAGTAAAGTCAGGAATGTCTCGTGGGGATCTCTCTCTTCTCAAAGTGTGACATAACTTTCTTTTCTGACAGCCAGCAATGTAACCGCCAGGCAAGACAGTTTGAAATATGGAGGAGAGCTGTTAATGTATTCTGGAGGCGTCATTCAAAAAGCTGGTCCATTCGTGCGGCTCTGACATGCTTCATGGGCAACATTAGGGCTCATCTGGTAATGAGAACTTTACAGAACAAAACAAGAAGAAGAAAAACAAACAAACTCCCATGTGGAGTGCTGTAGTTTGTGAATGAATCCATTGTCTTGTTGCCTTGGCTTCGTCGCTCATGTACCCTTTGCCCACTGGGTAAGAGGGAAATCTTTTGAAAATCAAGAAGATGTTAAAGATGAGTACACACTGACTCCAGCTGGGAGGCTCAGCTGAAGCTTTATATAGTCTTTATTTGTATGTTTTGTAAGGAACATTATAGCAAACACAGCCAGGCTTGCTTTTGTCCACAGCCCTGCAATAAACTGACGGCACATTAAGTGTTATGAAGTATGTTTTTTTTATTATTATTATTCTCACAAATGCAAATAATTGTAGACATATAATTGCAGACAAACAATAGTCACACTGAAAGAGTAATAATGCAATCAGTAATTGTGTGAATCATGGCAGTAAGTGCAATCACAGCAATAAAGCACACATGCGCCAGTGCTAAATGTCTATTGTCAACAAGTGCACAGTCTTTTGTGTGGCTATTGATTATGGGGCCGTGATACTGTGTGGTAACAGGGTACTTAATGGTCTGACAGCTTGGGAAAGATTCTGTTAAGGGCTTTGATACCTTAGATGTGAAAGCGATAAACAAACTGTGTGTGAGGTGAGCTCTCTGTATGCAGTGTGTCTGGTAGATGTCCTGGGTGGGGGCAGCGAGACCCCCAGTGATCAGCTGTCCTCATGTTTTCAGGGACTACAATCCAACTCTTCACAGATCCTAAACCACATGGTGATGCAGCTGGTCTGGATACTCTCCACCACTCACGTGGTGAGGATTGGTGTTGGGACACGGGCTCTCTTCCGTTTCTGCAAGGAGTGAAGGGTTGATGAGCCTTCTTTACTGACAGGGTAAGGTCATCAAACACTTGCACACTAATAAACTTGATGTCTCCCTCAACCTCAGGGCCACTGATGACTAAAAATCCACAAAACAGCGCCACTGTTAGTCTTTGTAGTGACATTGTAGTCCGTCAGCCTACTATATGCCCTGCCACATCTGGGGTTCTTAACATCACGCAAGTGTTTGTGGTTTTTTTGCTTTCCTTAAGGCCTTGGAAAGATGAGTTCTTGCTGATGTGATCACCCATGACACTTGGTTGGTGCATATGGATACAGTTTTCTCCATGTATCCTATCAAAGAGTCTGTATATTCTTCCAGGTACAGTAGCTGCTTCTCTCAGCACACTCCATTCTGTGCACTTGAAGCAGTCCTGCAGGGCTGAAGTGGCTCCTTCTGGCCACGTAGACACTTTTTTACCCACATTTACAAACAACATGATATTTGACATTCTCCGACCTAGAGGGAGTTAATTATCTAATTATACCAAAGATGTTTTGCCATTCACACATCTGCCGGCTTCCTCAGTACAGTATGCAAAGTAACTGTCATCAAAATTCTAGTCACGGCCACAGTTGCTTATGAAAAAGAGGCTCATGTGCAGCAAAGTTGAACAGCTTAGAGTGACTGCAGTGAGAGACTTATAAAGGACACACTATATCCCCTTGCAGAAAGGTGTGGTAAGAAACTCAGTATGCATGGGGAAGATTTCATCTTACACTCCGATGATCATATTTATCGGCAATACGTTTCACTTTTAACTTGTCAAAACAAAATTCACGAGCTTGTAAATCTTGATAAATAAACTATGTGTGAATGAAATTTAAGATTTGAGCACCCGGAGCTGGTGAGTAATCGTTGTTGGGATTTTATGTCTGCTTAGTGGTGTGCCCAAAGACAGCAGACCTGCAATAATTGTAATAAATGTGACAGACTCTGGATGTGTACATTGAATGTGCAGAAAACCATGACCACAGAATCATTATGACGGAGTGTCAAACGCTCAGGATACAAAGTGAGATGCAATCTTGAACCAACCAGCAGACAATTAACATGCAAATCAGTGTGTGGCAAGGGATTGTTAACAAAATCCAATATTCATTCATGACGTAAAAAGCCGTGAAACTTGTGTATTTGCTTTTCCTGCCATGTACTTTTCCCTAAATCTGGATTTGTATATTAGAGTATGGTAATGCAACACTATCTCCATTGTCAGTCATTTTAAGAAAGATCTTTAGAGCTATTATATAATCTCCCTGTGGTGGCTATGGCACATAAAGAAGTGTGTGTGCGATGAAATGTTTTAGTACCTAGCCTTAGATAAAGTATTTCATTTGGTTTTCTTATCAATGTGGAAAAACATGATTACCTGTGCTGGATTTGGAAGAATTTAAAGTTAAATAAAGACTTTTCTGATACTAAAAACATTTTCCTCTTCCTGTTTAATTGTCTTTAGTGCTTTTATTGTCAGCAGATCTTAGTTTTATTATTTATAAATATCTTTTTTGGGAAATGTGTAGTTGACACTTGACAGAATGAGGACTGCAGATATTTTGAAGGGAAAAAAAAGTTTTTTGAATTTTAGTAAAAAAAAACTAATTAACAAAAAAGTTGTCATTCAAATAAAAGTGTAAAACCTTCACACTCAAAAACATAACTTTGTATTGAAGACCATAACAAATCCCCCACACACATATTCAGTTTTATGCCAGAAAAGTGGTGTTGCTTTGTTTCCTGTCATTAAAGCGACTGGTATTTTTATTTTTCTATCTTTTTCAAGAGTGACCTGGCCAAGATGGCAGCACTAACGCAGAATGTTACTCCAAACGCACAAGACACAAATAAAATGCGATCACACACTGGTGATTGTGTTGTTCTATAGGTACAATGTGTTATACAACATACAGTATAAACAAAAACCTCTTGGAGACAAATAGGAACAGCTGTAATGATGCTCTAGTGTAGGTCATCCATTCTCTTCACTATGAGTTTGTCCTTGCAATTCTGAAGTGTAACACTTGTCAGTCGTGTAAGCTACTTGAATGTTTCCTTCACCCTGACCATCATATTTTCTTTGATTACATGAAAAAGCAATTACTTTTATGGCTTTTTTTTCCTTACTTGACATGCCTTGTTTGACTCTGCATATTCTTTGCCTCAGTTCACGTTTCCTGAGAATCTCGAACATCTAGCCAACTTCTGCTAGAATGTCACAATCTGCTGTTATATCAGAACAATTCACTAAACAGATTTTCTTAAGTATGTGTATTCTAAATCTTTTTCTGTGAATAACATAAGAAATTTCTTGTGGAAAAAAGATGTTTTTAGCAGAAAGAAGTATGGCAGAACTCTGGCAGCCAAAGAAAGTATGAACAAATACAGGGTTTACTGAGGGAGAATTAGGTGTGGCCTGTTGTTAAACAAAACCTAAATCAGTATATATTTACAGAAATCCAGTACTCAGTTCATTACTGGTGTAATGGAGCTGTGTGGTGCACTATCACCCACTACGCCAGTTTGTGTGGGGACTGCAGAGAGGAAAGCACTGCCAAATAACAAGATCTGAGAGTCTGAACTGCCAACAGATATATCAGGTAGCTGACCTTATATTTAAGTAGCACAACTGCAGTGGCCATCAGCCATCTACTGCACTTAGTAAGATGACAATGATCATGTCTCTGCATCTCCAACTCCTCTTTATCACAAGGTGCATTTGATTATCAGCAACTAAGGGGCAAATAAGGTCACTTTAACTTTAAGGTAACGTGAGGGTGAAAACTACATTATTGGGACACATGTTATGACCGGATATTATTTATGATTTCATAAGATCTAGAAATTAATAGAAGAAAGGGCTGATATAATATATAACAAACACGTTGTGGCATATTGTTTTATTTTATTTGTTGTTGTATTTCATTTATGGTATATATATATATTTGCCATTTCTGCTGATATTTTGAACATAATAGTAGAACATTTGTAGTTTTTTTTATTGTCACTCTTTTTACAAAACAAGCAGATTCAAATATTCATTGCACATGCAGTAACAAATGAGAATGAATTGTTTATTAGTTTTAGTTTCAAGTTGTGATTGGGGTTAATTTTTCAAGTGAAAATGTATCAAGAAACGGGAGTGTCACTTATGGAACCTTGTAACGCTGGGATTTGTTCCCATACGGGAGTCTTTGTAGAGACACCATTTCACTTCCTGTTAGAATTCACAACAGAGCCGAGAAGCTAGTTAATTTTAGCAGCTTTTTTATCAACAAACGTGAATGTAGCATAAATACTTACAAACAACAATGATTCCTTACACCGTCAACATCAAACTCGCGGCTCGAACGTTGACTGGCACTCTCAATTTGCAGAATAAAACCGCGGTGGACTGGTGAGTAGTGCACTGTTGCCGCTAGCAAAATAAAGCAGGATTATTCAGATGCCAGACTAATACAGAATGTAAACCAACTGTTAATCGCAGTATTTGCGTTTCATTGTGTGCTTTCCTTTTGTTGTTTCCTAAAACGATGACAGTGTTAATTTGAGCAGGTAGTGTGTATTTTTTCCGAACAATACAGAGACCTGCAGGATATCTTGTGTCATGTGATGTGATGTGATGTGATGTGACATTTCTGGGCCTGATGCATTTCACAAGGCTAATCTTCCAGCAGCAATCCGGCAGAGATTGTGGCTTCATCTAATAATTTAAAGAGAGTTTAAAATCGACTAACGATGGTTGCATACACGACTTTATCCCACACATAATGCTAGGATTCTTATGATGGTAAACACATAAATGTTAACTAGTGTGACCGCCTGCGTGAATACGTTTTAAGAGGAAAAATAACCCCCTATCTTCCAGTGGGATTTCAAATTTGTATTTGGATTATAATAATGAATTCTGTGAAGTTGGGATTGTACTGAAGTCACAACTTTTATTTAGTACAATATAAATAGGGTGCTGTAAATAAACTAGTACCAGGACATATGATTATTTTATATTCTGCTATCATATTGTGTTCTGTTGGTGCTATGGACCACTCACTTGTTGTGTCCCTAATAAAGAATTTAATTGAATTTAATTGAATTATTTGATGTTGTCTCATTATATCCATAAAATTAACTTTGTGTTTTTGCTCATGGTATGCTGCTTATGGACACTATATTTAATTTGCTGTCTAAGTAATTCTTGGCTCCCCCACGTACCGTGGTCAGATTTTTGACTGTTGTACTCCTCTTCTTCCATGTGACCTTCATTGTTGTAGGGGTTGGCAGGGGCTGATAGCTCAGGGATGTCACTCAAGTATTCTCATCATTGATCCGAAAACAGCTCAGACCATCCAGGTTCTGGAAAGGCACAAAGCCAACGTGGTCAAGGTGAGTTTCCGAACCTAACTATAGTAACGTGATTGTTTAGCTCTGTTGTAGGTTGCAACTAACAGCAATTTAATTTTTTAATATTTAGTTGCTTATCTTATTTTCTTAATTCTGTGAACAATTCATTACCATTCCAATTTCCCACAGCCTATAGCAATTTTACTAACTCTCACAGATAAAAGAATGTAAAAACACACAAAAAGTCATCCAATTTAAAACTAATAAAAATGTGGCCCACAAATGGTATACAAAAATGGATTCATTATAAAAGTTTGTTTTTTCAACTACTGGTAGCAGCTCTGCTCTATTGGCTGCAAAATACAATTTAAAAATGGCAATAAGTTAAAAAGTTCTATAAAAAAATTAGCTAAAAGTTGCAGGAAACAACCCACCAATAATTTTGGTGAAGACATTATGTTGAATGAAGACATTGTATTGAATGAAGAATGATTAATTCAATTCAATTCGACATTGTTTTGATATATTAGTGATATTTTCCCCAGTTGTTGTTATGTTTTTGGAGTTTTAGTGTGTAGGCTTTCTTTTGTATTCTTAATCCTTTTTGCCTCTTTATATACTAGTCAGATTATTGATGCTTTTGGAATTTCCAGGTGAAATTCAAACACATGGTTGCTGATGGAGAATTATTGCACACACTAATGTTAATTGTGTCACCTTGAGATAAGTTATTTTTGTTCCTCTTCAGTAGACATATTTAGCTCTGCTTCAACTCATGTAACATGTATAATGGTTGTACTGATAGAGAATCCTTTTGTTTCATTGTTTTTTTGTGTGAGTGTGTATGCCCACACGCGTGTTTGTTTTGTGGAAGGGTAAATAATGGGCAATAAATTCTACAGTGATTATCAGTGCCTGTGCTCAATCCAAGGCTCCCATTCCTCATTCCAAAGCACACTTTAATCTTGTGAAGCACCACTGCCACAGCAGCAGGTCATTCCTCACCCCGCAGCCTGACACAAGAAAGCTCACTTAAAAAAAAGAATTAACCGCAGTAAAGGACACGTCTCTTCAGGAACAGTTTCAGAAAGATAATTCATTATTTAAACTAAAGCTTGTTTGTGGAGTTGTAGTGTAGACCTTGCATTAGCCTGATTTCAGTGTTGCTTGTTTGGGTCTTTCTCCATTAAGCCCACATTTGCATTGACTGCAGTTACCTAAAATATTACCTGAATTTATTTCAGAAAAAGCTGAAATAGACACCTTAGACATGGACATGCTCTGTTGCCACTTGGAGAGGTAGCAAGAAGACTACTGTAAAATGCATCATCTTCTGCAAAAAAGATACATTATGCCACATAGTTACATTTGTTTTGTGTTTGGTAGGTGAAATGGTCTAGAGAAAACTACTATCACAACTTGAGCTCACCGTACTGTCTGCGGCTTGCCTCTGGAGATGCCTCAGGGAAGATAATAGTGTGGGATGTGGTCAGTGGTACTGCCCATTGTGAGATCCAGGAGCACTCCAAACCTATCCAAGGTAAACCAGGCTTGAATTTATTTATTTTTTCATACCCATCTCCGCACAGGAATGGGACAAATGGGACTTGCCACTGCTGCCAAGAGGAATCTTCGAGTTGTTGCTCTGCTGTTAGCCATTTATTTTCATTAGGATGCTCTTACCGTCACTCGCTGTCCTTCCTTCTGCTGCATTGCACAATCATTTTCTATCCTCTTCATTACCTCTTTCTCTTCTCT